>NW_025216208.1:0-1466 GCF_014825855.1 Bombus pyrosoma | reverse complement strand
AACGCTATATGGCAATACGTTATGACATATATCGTTATGTAGTATTAAGATATAACGTATAACGTTATGCAGTATTGCGTTATAACGTATAACGTTATGCAGTATTAGGTTATAACGTATAACGTTATATGATAATACGTTATGACATATATCGTTATGTAGTATTAAGATAGAACGCGTAACGATATGTAGAATTACGTTATGACGTGTAACGTTATACAGCATTACGTTATAACGTATAACGTAATATGGTAATACGTTATGACGTATAACGTTATGTAGAATTGCGGTATAGCGTATAACGTTATGTAGCTTTACCTTATAACGTATAACGCTATATGGTAATACGGTATGACATATATCGTTATGTAGTATTAAGATATAACGTATAACGTTATGCAGTATTGCGTTATAACGTATAACGATATGTAGTATTGAGATATAACGTGTAACGATATGTAGCATTACGATATAACGTATAACGTTATATGGTAATAAATTGTGACATATATCGTTATGTAGTATTAGGATATAACGAGTAACATTATGTAGCATTACGGTATAACGTATAACGTTATGTACCATTACCTTATAACGTCTAACGTAATTTACTATTACGTTATAACGTATAACGATATGTAGTATTACGATATAACGTATAACGTAATGTAGCATCACGATATAACGTATGACGTTATGTAGCATTACGTTATAACGTATAACGTTCTGTAGTATTACGATGTAACGTATAACCTTATGTGGCATTACGATATAACGTATAACGGTATATGCTAATACATTATGACATATATCGTTATGTAGTATTAAGATAAAACGTGTAACGATATGTAGCATTACGATATAACGTGTAACGTTATATAGCATTACGTTATAGCTTATAACGATATGTATCATTACGATATAACGTATAACGTTATGTAGTATTACGCTATAACGTATAACGTTATGTAGTATTACGTTATGGCGTATAACGTTATGTAGTATTACGATGTAACGTATAACGTTATGTATCATTACGATATAACGTATAACGTTATATAGCATTACGTTATAACGTATAACATTATGTAGCATTACGGTATAACGTATAACGTTATATGGTAATACGTTGTTACGTATAACGTTATGTGGCATTACCTTATAACGTATAACGTTATATGGTAATACGTTATGACATATATCGTTATGTAGTATTGAGATATAACGTGAAACGATATGTAGCATTACGATATAACGAAAAACGTTATATAGCATTACGTTATAACGTATAACGTTATATAGCATTACGTTATAACGTATAACGTTATATGGCAATACGTTATGACATATGTCGTTATGTAGTATTAAGATATAACGTATAACGTTATGCGGTATTGCGTCATAACGTATAACGTTATGTAGTATTAGGTTATAACGTATAACGTTATATGATAATACGTTATGAC
>NW_025216207.1:0-1466 GCF_014825855.1 Bombus pyrosoma | reverse complement strand
TAAAGATATGTAGTATTGCGATATAACGTATAACGTTATATAGTATTACGTTATAACGTATAACGTTATGTAGTATTATGTTATAACGTATAACGTTATATAGTAATACGATATAACGTATAACGTTATATACTATTACGATATAACGTATAATGTTATATGGTATTACGATATAACGTATAACGATATGTAGTATTACGATATAACGTGTAACGTTATATAGTATGACGTTATAACGCATAACGTTATGTAGCATTACGCTATAGCGTATAACGTTATGTAGCATTACGCTATAACGAATTACGTTATGTAGCATTACGATATATCGTATAATGTTATGTAGTATTACGTTGTAACGTATAACGTTATAAGGTGTTACGTTGTAACGTATAACGTTATAAGGTGTTACGATATAACGTATAACGATATGTAGTATTACGATATAACGTATAAAGTTATACAGTATTACGTTATAACGTATAACGTTATGTAGAATTACGTTATAACGGATAACGTTATATAGTAATACGTTATAACGTATGACGTTATATAGTAATACGATATAACGTATAACGTTATATAGTATTACGTCATAACGCATAACGTTATGTAGCATTACGTTATAGCGTGTAACGTTATGTAGCATTACGCTATAACGAATCACGTTGTGTAGAATTACGATATAACGTATAATGTTATGTAGTATTACGTTGTAACTTATAACGTTATAAGGTATTACGATATAACGAATCACGTTATGTAGCATTACGATAAAACGTATAACGTTATGTAGTGTTTCGTTTAAACGTATAAAGTTATATACTATTATGATATAACGTATAACGATATACGGTGTTACGATATAACGTACAACGATATGTAGTATTACGATATAACATATAACGTTATGTAGTATTACATTATAACGTATAACGTTATATAGAAATACGATAAAACGTGTAAAGTTATATTGTTTTACGATATAACGTATAACGGTATGTAGTATTACGATAGAACGTGTTACGTTATGTAGTATTACGATACAACGTATAACGTTATATAGTAATACGATATAACGTATAACGTTATGTCGTAATATGTTACAAAGTATAATGTTATATAGGGTTGCGATATAACGTATAACCTTATAAGGTAATATGTTATAACGTATAACGATATGTAGTATTATCTTATAACGTATAACGTTATGTAGTATAACGTTACAATGAAAAACGCTATATGGAACTACGATAAAACGTATAACGACATGTAGTGTTACGTTATAACGTATAACGTTATGTAGAATTATGTTATAGCGTATAACGTTTTATAGTAATACGATATAACGTATAACGTTATATGGTACTATGATAAAACGTATAACGATATGTAGTGTTACGTTATAACGTATAACGTTATGTAGCATTACGTTGTAACGTATAACGTTATAAGGTATTACGATATAA
>NW_025216206.1:0-1466 GCF_014825855.1 Bombus pyrosoma | reverse complement strand
GTTATATAGCATTACGTTATAACTTATATCGTTATATAGTAATACGTTATAACGAACAACGTTATGTAGTATTATGTTACATCGTATAACGTTATGTAGTATTTCATTAAAATGTATAACATTATGTATTATTACGTTATAACGTATATCGTTATATAGTAGTACGTTATAACGAACAACGTTATGTAGTATTACGTTATAACGTATAACATTATTTAATATTACGTTATAACGTATATCGTTTTATGGTAATACGTTATAACGTATAACCTTATGTAATATTACGTTATAACGTATATCATTATATGGTAATACGTTAAAACGTATGTCGTTATATGGTAATACGTTAAAACGTATGTCGTTATATGCTAGTACGTTATGATGTACGACGTTCGGTGGTATTTCGTTATAACGTATAACATTATGTATTATTACGTTATAACGTATATCGTTTTATGGTAATACGTTATAACGAATAACGTTATATAGCATTTCGTTATAACGTCTATCGTTATATAGTAATACGTTATAACGAACAACGTTACGTAGTATTATGTTACATCGTATAACGTTATGTAGTATTTCATTAAAATGTATAACATTATGTATTATTACGTTATAACGTATATCGTTATATAGTAGTACGTTATAACGAGCAACGTTCAGTAGTATTACGTTATAACGTATAACATTATTTAATATTACGTTATAACGTATATCGTTTTATGGTAATACGTTATAACGTATAACCTTATGTAATATTACGTTATAACGTATATCGTTATATGGTAGTACGTTATAACGTATATCGTTATATAGTAATACGTTATAACGAGCAACGTTATGTAGTATTACGTTACATCGTATAACGTTATGTAGTATTTCATTAAAATGTATAACATTATGTATTATTACGTTATAACGTATATCGTTATATAGTAGTACGTTATAACGAACTACGTTCAGTAGTATTACGTTATAACGTATAACGTTATGTATTATTACGATATAACGTACATCGCTATATGGTAATACGTTATAACGTATATCGTTATATGTAAGAAACGTTATAACGTGAAATGTTATGTAGAATTACGTTATAACGTATAACATTATGTATTATTACGTTATAACGTATATCGTTATATAGTAATGCGTTATAACGAATAACGTTATGTAGAATTACGTTATAACGTGTAACATTATGTATTATTACGTTATAACGTATGTCGTTATATAGTAATACGTTACAACCCATAACGTTATATAGTATTACGTTATAACGTATATCGTTATATAGTAATACGTTATAACGAATAACGTTATATAGCATTTCGTTATAACGCCTATCGTTATATAGTAATACGTTATAACGAACAACGTTATGTAGTATTACGTTACATCGTACAACGTTCTGTAGTATTTCATTAAAATGTATAACATTATGTATTATTACGTTATAACGT
>NW_025216205.1:0-1466 GCF_014825855.1 Bombus pyrosoma | reverse complement strand
CATTATGATATAACGTATAACGTTATATAGCATTACGGTATAACGTATAACATTATATATTATTACGTTATAACGTATAACGTTATGTACCATTACGTTATAACGTGTAACGATACGTAGCATTACGTTATAACGTATAACGTCATGTAGCATTATGATATAACGTATAACGTTACATAGCATTACGTTATAACGTATATCGTTATGTAGCATTACGTTATAACGTGTAACGTTATATAGTATTACGTTACAACGTATAACGTTATGTAGTATTACGTTATAACTAATAACGTTATGTAGCATTACGGTATAACGTATAACGTTATGTAGCATTATGATACAACGTATAACGTTATGTAGCATTACGGTATAACGTATATCGTTATATAGTATTACGTTATAACGTATAACGCTATATAGTATTACGATATAACTAATAACGTTATGTAGCATTACGGTATAACGTATAACGTTATGTAGCATTATGATATAACGTATAACGTTACATAGCAGTACGTTATAACGTATAACGTTATGTATCATTACGGTATAACGTATAACGTTACGTAGCACTATGATATAACGTATAACGTTATATAGCATTACGTTATAACGTATGACGTTATATAGTATTACGTTATAACGTGCAACGTTATATTGTATTACGTTATAACGTATAACGTTACAATATCACTACGTTATAATGTATAACGTTATACAGTATTACGTTATAACGTGTAACGTTATGTAGCATTACGATAAAACGTATAACGTTATGTACTATTACGTTATAACGAACAACGTTATATAGCATTACATCAAAACGTATAAAGTTATGTAGCTTTATGATATAACGTATAACGTTATATAGCATTACGGTATAATGTATAACGTTATGTAGCATCACGTTATAACGCGTAACGTTACATAGCAGTACGCTATAACGTATAACGTTAGAATAGCACTACGTTATAATGTATAACGTTATACAGTATTACGTTATAACGTGTAATGTTATGTAGCATTACGATAAAACGTATAACGTTATATACTATTACGTTATAACGAACAACGTTATATAGCATTACGTTATAACGTATAAAGTTATGTAGCTTTATGATATAACGTATAACGTTATATAGCATTACGGTATAATGTATAACGTTATGTAGCACCATGTTATAACGTGTAACGATACGTAGCATTACGTTATAACGTATAACGTTACATAGCATTACGTTATAACGTATAAAGTTCTGTAGCATTTCGTTATAACGTGTAACGTTATATAGTATTACGTTATAACGTATAACGTTATGTAGTATTACGTTATAACTAATAACGTTATGTAGCATTACGGTATAACGTATAACGTTATGTAGCATTATGATGTAACGTATAACGTTACATAGCAGTACGTTATAACGTATAACGTTACAATAGCATTACGTTATAACGTATAACGT
>NW_025216204.1:0-1466 GCF_014825855.1 Bombus pyrosoma | reverse complement strand
ATTACGATATAACGTATAACGTTATGTGGTATTACGATATAACGTATAACTTCATATGGTATTACGATATAACGTATAACGTTATATGGTATTACGATATAACGTATAACGATATGTGGTATTACGTTATAACGTATAACGTTGTATAGTATTATGATATAACGCATAACGTTATATAGTATTATGACATAATGTATAACGTTATATAGTATTATGATATAACGTACAACGTTATATAGTATTACGATATAACGTATAACATTATATGGTATTACGATGTAACGTATAACGCTATATAGTATTATGATATAATGTATAACGTTATATAGTATTATGATATAACGTATAACGTTGTATGGTATTACGATATAACGTATAACGTTATATGGTTTTACGATAAAACGTATAACGATATGTGGTATTACGTTATAACGTATAACGTTATATAGTATTATGATATAACGTATAACGTTATGTAGTATTATGATATAACGTATAACGTTATATAGTATTACGTTATAACGTATAACGATACGTGGTATGACTTTGTAATCAATAACGTTGTATGGTATTACGATATAACGTATAACGTTATGTAGTATTACGATATAACGTATAACGTTACATGGTATTACGTTATAACGTATAACGTTATATAGTATTATGATATAACGTATAACGTTATATAGTATTATGATATAACGTATAACGTTATATAGTATTACGATATAAAGTATAACGTTATATGGTATTACGATACAACGTATAACTATATGTGGTATTACGTTATAACGTATAACGTTGTATGGTATTATGATATAACGCATAACGTTATACAGTATTATGATATAACGTATAACGTTATATAGTATTATGATATAACGTATAACGTTATATAGTATTACTATATATTGTATAACATTATATGGCATTACGATGTAACGTATAACGTTATATAGTATTATGAAATATAGTATAACGTTATATAGTATTATGGTATAACGTACAACGTTATATGTTATTACGATATAACGTATAACGTTATATGGTTTTACGATAAAACGTATAACGATATGTCGTATTACGTTATAACGGACAACGTTATATAGTATTATGATATAACGTATAACGTTATATAGTATTACGATATAACGTATAACGATATGTGGTATTACGATATAACGTATAACGTTATGTGGTATTACGATATAAAGTATAACGATATGTGGTATTACATTATAAAGTATAACGTTAAGTAGTATTATGATATAACGTATAACGTTATATGGTATTACGATATAACGTATAACGATATGTGGTATTACGTTGTAATCAGTAACGTTATATGGTATTACGATATAACGTATAACGTTATGTGGTATTACGATATAACGTATAACTTCATATGGTATTACGATATAACGTATAACGTTATATGGTATTACGATATAACGTATAACGATATG
>NW_025216203.1:0-1467 GCF_014825855.1 Bombus pyrosoma | reverse complement strand
TTATGTAGCATTACGTTATTACGTATAGCGTTATATACTATTACGTTATAACGTATAACGTTATGTAGATATATGTTATAACGTATGGCGTTATGTAGTATTACGATATAACGTATAACGTTATGTAGCATTACGTTATAACGTATAACGTTATGTAGATATATGTTATAACGTATAACGTTATGTAGCATTACGTTATTACGTATAGCGTTATATACTATTACGTTATAACGTATAACGTTATGTAGATATATGTTATAACGTATGGCGTTATATAGTATTACGTTATAGCGTATAACGTTATGTAGCATTACGTTATAACGTATAACGTTATATAGCATTACGTTATAACGTATAACGTTATGTAGATATATGTTATAACGTATCACGTTATGTATCAATACGCTATAACGTATAACGATATGTAGATAAACGTTATAACGTATAACGTTATGTAGTATTTCGTTATAGCGTATAACGTTATGTAGCATTACGTTATATCGTATAACGCTATGTAGATATATGTTATGACGTATAACGTAATGTAGCATTACGTTATAACATGTAACGTTATATCGAATATGTTATAACGTATGGCGTTATGTAGTATTACGATATAACATATAACGTTATTTAACATTGCGTTGTAAGGTATAACGTTGTATAGTATTACGTTACAACGTATAACGTTATATGGTATTAGGATGTAACGAATAACGTTATGTAGCATTACGTTATAACGTATAACGCTATGTAGATATATGTTATAACGTATAACGTTATGTAGCATTACGTTATAACGTATAACGTTATATAGCATTACGTTATAACGTATAACGTTATATGGTATTAGGATGTAACGTATAAGGTTATGTAGCATTACGTTATAACGTATAACGCTATGTAGATATATGTTATAGCGTATAACGTTATGTAGCATTACGTTATAACGTATAACGTTATATAGTATTACGTTATAACGTATAACGTTATGTGGGTATATGTTATAACGTATAACGTTATGTAGTATTACGTTATAACATATAACGATATGTAGTATTACGATATAACGTATTACGTGATGTAGCATTACGTTATAACGTATAACGTTATATAGTATTACGTTATAACGTATAGCGTTATGTAGCATTACGTTATTACGTATAGCGTTATATACTCTTACGTTATAACGTATAACGTTATGTAGATATATGTTATAACGTATGGCGTTATGTAGTATTGCGATATAACGTATAACATTATGTAGCATTACGTTATAACGTATAACGTTATGTAGATATATGTTATAACGTATAACGTTATGTAGCATTACGTTATAACGTATAACGTTATATAGTATTACGTTATAACGTATAACGTTATGTGGTATTAGGATGTAACGTATAACGTTATGTAGCATTACGTTATAACGTATAACGCTATGTAGATATATGTTATAACGTATAA
>NW_025216202.1:0-1467 GCF_014825855.1 Bombus pyrosoma | reverse complement strand
ATAACGTTATATAGTATTACGTTATAACGTATAACGTTATATGGTATTAAGATGTAATGTATAACGTTATGTAGCATTACGTTATAACATATAGCTATATGTAGTATTACGATATAACGTATAACGTTATGTAGCATTACGTTATAACGTATAACGTTATATAATATTACGTTATAACTTATAACGTTATATGTTATTACGATGTAACGTATAACGTTATGCAGCATTACGTTATAACGTATTACGCTATGTAGATATATTTTATAACGTATAACGTTATGTAACATTACGTTATAACGTATAACGTTATGTACTATTACGTTATAACGTATAACGTTTTGTCATATTGCGATATAACGTATAAGGTCATGTAGCATTACGTTATAACGTACAACGTTATGTACTATTACGTTATAACGTATAACGTTTTGTCATATTGCGATATAACGTATAATGTCATGTAGTATTACGCTATAGCGTATAACGTTATGTAGCATTACGTTATAACGTATAACGTTATATAGTATTACGTTATAACGTATAACGTTATGTACTATTACGTTATAACGTATAACGTTTTGTCGTATTGCGATATAACGTATAAGGTCATGTAGCATTACGTTATAACGTACAACGTTATGTAATATTACGTTATAACGTATAACGTTTTGTCATATTGCGATATAACGTATAAAGTCATGTAGTATTACGCTATAGCGTATAACGTTCTGTAGCATTACGTTATAACGTATAACGTTATGTAGACATATGTTATAACGTATAACGTTATATAGCAATACGTTATAACGTATAACGTTATATGGTATTAGGATGTAACGTATAACGTTATGTAGCATTACGTTATAACATATAGCGATATGCAGTATTACGATATAACGTATAACGTTATGTAGCATTACGTTATAACGTATAACGCTACGTAGATATATGTTATATCGTATAACGTTATGTAGCACTACGCTATAACGCATAACGTTATGTAGCATTACGTTATAACGTATAACGTTATATGGTATTAAGATGTAACGTATAACATTATGTAGCATTACGTTATAACATATAGCGATATGCAGTTTTACGATATAACGTATAACGTTATGTAGCATTACGTTATAACGTATAACGTTATACAGTATTACGTTATAACGTATAACGTTATATGGTATTAGGATGTAACATATAACGTTATATGGTATTAGGATGTAACGTATAACGTTATGTAGCATTACGTTATAACATAAGGCGGGATGTAGTATTACGATATAACGTATAACGTTATGTAGCAATACGTTTTAACGTATAACGTTATATAGTATTACGTTATAACGTATAACGTTATATGGTATTAGGATGCAACGTATAACGTTATGTAGCATTACGTTATAACGTATAACGTTATATAGTATTACGTTATAACGTATAACGTTATATGGTATTAAGATGTAA
>NW_025216201.1:0-1467 GCF_014825855.1 Bombus pyrosoma | reverse complement strand
TTACGTTATAACGTATAACGTTATATAGTATTACGTTATAACGTATAACGTTATGTAGTATTACGATATAACGCATAACGTTGTGTAGTATTGCGAAATAACATATAACGTTATGTAGCATTACGTTATAATGTATAACGTTGTGTAGTTTTACGATATAACGCATAAAGTTATGTAGCATTACGTTTTGACGTATAACGATATGTAGTATTACGATATAACGTATAACGGTATGTAGTATTACGATATAACGTATAACGTTGAATAGATTTACGTTATAACGTATAACGTTATATAGTATTACGTTATAACGTATAACGTTTTATAGTGTTACGATATAACATATAACGTTATGTACCATTATGTTATAATCTATAACGTTATGCAGTATTACGTTATAACGTATAACGTTATGTAGCGTTACGTTATAACGTATAACGTTATATAGTATTACGTTATAACGCATAAAGTTATGTAGCATTACGTTTTGACGTATAACGATATGTAGTATTACGATATAACGTATAACGGTATGTAGTATTACGATATAACGTATAACGTTGAATAGATTTACGTTATAACGTATAACGTTATATAGTATTACGTTATAACGTATAACGTTTTATAGTGTTACGATATAACATATAACGTTATGTACCATTATGTTATAATGTATAACGTTGTGTAGTTTTACGATATAACGCATAAAGTTATGTAGCATTACGTTTTGACGTATAACGATATGTAGTATTACGATATAACGTATAACGTTATGTAATATTACGTTATAACGTATAACGTTATGTAGCATTACGTTATAACGTATAACGTTATATAGTATTACGTTATAACGTATAACGCTATGTAGTATTACGATATAACGCATAACGTTGTGTAGTATTGCGAAATAACATATAACGTTATGTAGCATTACGTCATAACGTATAACGTTATATAGTATTACGTTATAACGTATAACGTTATGTAGCGTTACGTTATAACGTATAACGTTATATAGTATTACGTTATAACGCATAAAGTTATGTAGCATTACGTTTTGACGTATAACGATATGTAGTATTACGATATAACGTATAACGGTATGTAGTATTATGTATGTAGTATAACGTTATATAGTATTACGCTATAACGTATAACGTTGTATAGTATTACGTTATAACGTATAACGTTATGTAACATTACGTTATAACGTATAACGTTTTGTAGCATTAAGTTATACGTGTAACGTTATATAGTATTACGTTATAACGTATAACATTATGTACCATTACGTTGTAACGTATATCGTTATGTAGTATTACGATATAACGCATAACGTTGTGTAGTATTGCGAAATAACATATAACGTTATGTAGTATTACGTTATAACGTATAACGTTATATAGTATTACGTTATAACGTATAACGTTATGTAGCATAACGTTTTGACGTATAACGATATGTAGT
>NW_025216200.1:0-1468 GCF_014825855.1 Bombus pyrosoma | reverse complement strand
AACGTAATAGTACATAACGTTGTACGTTATAACGTAATGCTACATGACCTTATACGTTATATCGCAATATGACAAAACGTTATACGTTATAACGTAATAGTACATAACGTTGTACGTTATAACGTAATGCTACATAACGTTATACGCTATAACGTAATACTACATGACGTTATACGTTATATCGTAATATGACATAACGATATACGTTATAACGTAATACTACATAATGTTATACGTTATATCGTAATACTGCATAACGCCATACGTTATAACATATTCGACATAACGTAATACGTTATAACGTAATGCTACATAACGTTATACGTTATAACATATATCTACATAGCGTTATACGTTATAACGTAATGCTACATAACGTTATGCGTTATAATATATGTCTGCATAACGTTATACGTTTTAACGTAATGCTACATAACGTTATACGTTATAACATACATCTACATAACGTTATACGTTATAACGTAATGCTACATAACATTATTCATTATATTGTAATACTACATATCGTTGTATGTTATAACGTAATACTACATAACGTTATACGTTGTATCGTAACATTATATAACGTTATACGTTATAACATATATCTACATAACGTTATACGTTATAACGTAATGCTACGTAACATTATACGTTATATGGTAATACTACATAGCGTTATACCTTATAACGTAATGCTACATAACATTATACGTTATATCGTAATACTACATATCGTTATATGTTATAATGTAATACTACATAACGTTATACGTTGTATCGTAACACTATATAACGTTATACGTTATAACATATATCTACATAACGTTATACGTTAAAACGTAATGTTAAATAACGTTATATGTTATATCGTAATACTACATATCGCCATACGTTATAACACATATCTACATAACGTTATACGTTATAGCGTAATGATACATAACGTTATACGTTATAACATATATCTACATAACGTTCTACGTTATAACGCAATGCTACATAACGTTATACGTTATAACATCTATCTACATAGCGTTATACGTTATAACGTAATGCTACATAACGTTATACGTTATAATATATATCTACATAACGTTATACGTTATAACGTAATGCTACATAACGTTATACGTCATATCGTAATACTACATAACGTTATACGTTACATCCTAATACCATATAACGTTATACGTTGTAACGTAATACTATATAACGTTATACGGTATAACGTAATGCTACATAACGTTATACGTTATAACGTAATGCTACATAACGTTATACGCTATAACGTAATGCTACATGACCTTATACGTTATATCGCAATATTGCAAAACGTTATACGTTATAACGTAATAGTACATAACGTTATACGTTATAACGTAATGCTACATAACGTTATACGCTATAACGTAATACTACATGACGTTATACGTTATATCGTAATATGACATAACGTTATACGTTA
>NW_025216199.1:0-2899 GCF_014825855.1 Bombus pyrosoma | reverse complement strand
ATAACGTTATACGATACAACGTAATACGTTACAACGTAATACCATACAATGTTATACGATGTATCGTAATACAACATAACGTTATACCTTATTTCATAATACCACGTGGCGTTATACGATATAACATAATAGTATATAACGTTCTACGTCATATCGTAACACCTCATAACGTTATACGTTAGATCGTAATATCACATAAGGTTATACATTATATCGTAACACTACATAACGTTATACGTTACAACATAATACTATATAACGTTACACCTTATATCGCAAAACCACATTACGTTATACGTTGTATCGTAATACAGCATAACGCTACACGTTCATCGTAATGCTATATAACATTACACCTTATATCGTAATACCACCTTACGTTATACATTATATCGTAATACCGCATGACATTATACGTTATAATGTAATACTATATAACGTTACACCTTATATCGTAATACCACATAACGTTATTCGTTAGATCGTAATAACACATAACATTATTCGTCATATCGTAACACCGCATAACGTTATACGATATATCTAAACACCACATAACGTTACACCTTATATCGTAATACCACATAACGTCATTCGTTATATCGTAATAACACATAACGTTATACGGTATATCGTAGTACCACAAATCGTCATACGTTAGATCGCAATACCACATAACGTTATACATTATATCGTAACATCACAAAACGTTATACGTTATATCGTAGTACCATATAACGTTACACGTCATATCGCAGTACAACATAACGTTATACGTCATATCGTAACACCACATGACGTTATACGTCATATCGTAATACCACATAACGTTATACGTCATATCGTAATACCACATAACGTTATAGGTTGTAACATAATACTATATAACGTTACACGTCATATCGTAACATCTCATAACGTTATACGTAAGGTCGTAATATCACATAACGTTATACGTCATATCGTAATACCAAATAACGTTATACCTTATATGGTAGTACCACATAACGTTATACGTTATATCGTAATACCGCATAACGTTATACGTCATATCGTAGTACCACATAACGTTACACGTCATATCGCAGTACAACATAACGTTATACGTCATATCGTAACACCACATAACGTTATACGTAATATCGTAATACCACATAACGTTATACGTCATATCGTAATACCACACAACGTTATAGGTTGTAACATAATACTATATAACGTTATACGTCATATCGTAAAATCTCATAACGTTATACGTAAGATCGTAATATCACATAACGTTATACGTCATATCGTAATACCAAATAACGTTATATCTTATATGGTAGTACCACATAACGTTATACGTTATATCGTAATACCGCATAACGTTATACGTCATGTCGCAGTACTTCATAACGTTAGACGTTACAACGTAATACGTTACAACGTAATACCATACAATGTTATACGATGTATCGTAATACAACATAACGTTATACCTTATTTCATAATACCACGTGGCGTTATACGATATAACATAATAGTATATAACGTTATACGTCATATCGTAACACCTCATAACGTTATACGTTAGATCGTAATATCACATAACGTTATACATTATATCGTAACACTACATAACGTTATACGTTACAACATAATACTATATAACGTTACACCTTATATCGCAAAACCACATTACGTTATACGTTATATCGTAATACAGCATAACGCTACACGTTCATCGTACTGCTATATAACATTACACCTTATATCGTAATACCACCTTACGTTATACGTTATATCGTAATACCGCATGACATTATACGTTATAATGTAATACTATATAACGTTACACCTTATATCGTAATACCACATAACGTTATTCGTTAGATCGTAATAACACATAACGTTATTCGTCATATCGTAATACCACATAACGTTATAGGTTGTAACATAATACTATATAACGTTATACGTCATATCGTAACATCTCATAACGTTATACGTAAGATCGTAATATCACATAACGTTATACGTCATATCGTAATACCAAATAACGTTATACCTTATATGGTAGTACCACATAACGTTATACGTTATATCGTAATACCGCATAACGTTATACGTCATGTCGCAGTACTTCATAACGTTATACGTTACAACGTAATACGTTACAACGTAATACCATACAATGTTATACGATGTATCGTAATACAACATAACGTTATACCTTATTTCATAATACCACGTGGCGTTATACGATATAACATAATAGTATATAACGTTATACGTCATATCGTAACACCTCATAACGTTATACGTTAGATCGTAATATCACATAACGTTTTACATTATATCGTAACACTACATAACGTTATACGTTACAACATAATACTATATAACGTTACACCTTATATCGCAAAACTACATTACGTTATACGTTATATCGTAATACCGCATGACATTATTCGTTATAATGTAATACTATATAACGTTACACCTTATATCGTAATACCACATAACGTTATTCGTTAGATCGTAATAACACATAACCTTATTCGTCATATCGTAATACCACATAACGTTATACGATATATCTAAACACCACATAACGTTACACCTTATATCGTAATACCACATAACGTTATTCGTTACAACATAATACTATATAACGTTACACCTTATATCGCAAAACCACATTACGTTATACGCTACATCGTAATACCGCATAACGTTACACGTTCAGCGTATTGCTATATAACGTTACAACTTATATCGTAATACCACCTTACGTTACACGTTATATCGTAATACCGCATGACATTATACGTTATAACGTAATACTATATAACGTTACACCTTATATCGTAGTACCACGAATCGTCATACGTTAGATCGCAATACCACATAACGT
>NW_025216198.1:0-1468 GCF_014825855.1 Bombus pyrosoma | reverse complement strand
TACATAACGTTATACGTTATATCGTAATACTACATAACGTTATACGTTATATCGTTATACTATATAACGTTATACGTTTTATCCTTATAATACGTAACGTTATATGTTATAATGCAATAGTACAGAACGTTATACGTTATAACATAATAGTACATATCGTTATACGTTATAACCTATTGCTACATGACGTTATACGTTAATCGTAATACTACATAACGCTATACGTTATAACACAATAGTACATAACGTTATACGTTATAACGCAATAGTACATAACGTTATACGTTATAACACAATAGTACATAACGTTATACGTTATAACCAAATGCCACATAACGTCATACGTTATATCGTAATACTACATTATGTCATACGTTATAACGTTATACTACATAACGTTAAACGTTATAAACTATTACAATGTAACGTTATACGTTAGAGCGTAATAGTACATAACGTTATACGTTAAAACATAATAGTACATAACCTTATACGTTATAACCTAATGCTACATAACGTTATACTTTACATCGTAATACTACATAACGTTACACGTTATATCGTTATACTATATAGCGTTATACGTCTTATCGTTATACTACAAAACGTTATACGCTATAACGTAATAGTACATAACGTTATACATTATAACCTATTGCTACATAACGTTACACGTTATTCGTAATACTACATAACGCAATACGTTATAACACAATAGTACATAATGTTATACATTATAACCTACTGCTACATAACGTTATACGTTAAATCGTTATACTATATAACGTTATACGTTTTATCGTTATACTACGTAACGTTATACGTTATAACGCAATAGTACATAACGCTATACGTTACAATCTAGTGCTACATAACGCTATACGTTATATAGTAAGACTACATAACGTTGTACGTTATATCGTTATACTACATAACGTTATACGTTTTATCGTTACACTACGTAACGTTATACGTTATAACGCAATAGCACATAACGTTACACGTTATAACCTAGTGCTACATAACGTTATACGTTATATCGCAAGACTACATAACGTTATACGTTATAACCTAGTGTTACATAACGTTATACGTTATATCGTAAGACTACATAACGTTATACGTTATATCGTTATACTATATAGCGTTATACGTCTTATCGTTATACTACAAAACGTTGTACGCTATAACGTAATAGTACATAACGTTATACAATATAACCTATTGCTACATAACGTTACACGTTATTCGTAATACTACATAACGCTGTACGTTATAACACAATAGTACATAATGTTATACATTATAACCTACTGCTACATAACGTTATACGTTAAATCGTTATAGTATATAACGTTATACGTTTTATCGTTATACTACGTAACGTTATACGTTATAACGCAATAGTACATAACGCTATACGTTATAATCTAGTGCTACATAACGCTATACGTTATATCGTAAGACT
>NW_025216197.1:0-1469 GCF_014825855.1 Bombus pyrosoma | reverse complement strand
TAATACTATATAACGTTTTACGTTATATCATAATACAATATAACGTTATACGTTATATCGTAATACCATATAACGTTATACTATATATAATAATACTATATAACGTTATACGTTATATCATAATACTATATAACGATATACTATATATCATAGTACTATATAACGTTACACGTTATATCGTAATACTATATAACGTTACACGTTATATCGTAATACTATATAACGTTACGTGTTATATTCTAATACTATATAACGTTATACGTTATATCGTAATACTATATAACGTTATACGTTATATCGTAATACTATATAACGTTATACGTTATATCGTAATACTATATAACGTTATACGTTATATCGTAATACAATATAACGTTATACTATATATCATAATAGTATATAACGTTATACGTTATATCGTAATACCATATAACGTTATACTATATATCATAATAGTATATAACGTTATACGTTATATCATAATACTATATAACGATATACTATATATCATAATACTATATAACGTTATACGTTATATCGTAATACCATATAACGTTACACGTTATATCGTAATACTATATAACGTTATACGTTATATCGTAATACCATATAACGTTACACGTTATATCGTAATACTATATAACGTTATACGTTATATTCTAATACTATATAACGTTATACGTTATATCGTAATACTATTTAACGTTATACGTTATATCGTAACACTATATAACTTTATACGTTATATCATAATACCATATAACGTTATACGTTATATCGTAATACTATATAACGTTATACTATATATCATAATACTATATAACGTTATACGTTATATCCTAATACTATATAACGTTATACGTTATATCGTAATACTATATAACGTTATACGTTATATCCTAATACTATATAACGTTATACGTTATATCGTAATACCATATAACGTTATACGTTATATCGTAATACCATATAACGTTATACGTTAGATCATAATACCATATAACGTTATACGTTATATCGTAATACTATATAACGTTACACGTTATATCGTAATACTATATAACGTTATACGTTATATTCTAATACTATATAACGATATACGTTATATCGTAATACTATATACCGTCATACGTTATATCCTAATACCATATAACGTTACACGTTATATCGTAAAACTATATAACGTTATACGTTATATTCTAATACTATATAACGATATACGTTATATCGTAATACCATATAACGATATACGTTATATCGTAATACCATATAACGTTACACGTTATATCGTAATACCATATAACGTTACACGTTATATCGTAATACTATATAACGTTATACGTTATATCATAGCACAATATAACGTTATACGTTATATTCTAATACTATATAACGATATACGTTATATCGTAATACTATATAACGTTACACGTTATATCGTAATACTATTTAACGTTATTCGTTATATC
>NW_025216196.1:0-1469 GCF_014825855.1 Bombus pyrosoma | reverse complement strand
TAGTATTACGTTATAACTAATAACGTTATGTAGCATTACGGTATAACGTATAACGTTATATAGTATTACGTTATAACGTATAACGTCATGTAGCATTACGGCATAACGTATAACGTTATGTAGCATTATGATATAACGTATAACGTTACATAGCTGTACGTTATAACGTGTAACGTTATGTAGCATTACGGTATAACGTATAACGTTACGTAGCACTAGGATATAACGTATAACGTTATATAGCATTACGTTATAACGTATACCGTTATGTAGTATTAAGTTATAACGTATAACGTTATGTAGCATTACGGTATAACGTATAACGTTATATAGTATTACGTTATAACGTATAACGTTATGTAGTATTACGTTATAACTAATAACGTCATGTAGCATTACGGCATAACGTATAACGTCATGTAGCATTATGATATAACGTATAACGTTACATAGCTGTACGTTATAACGTATAACGTTATGTAGCATTACGGTATAACGTATAACGTTACGTAGCACTATGGTATAACGTATAACGTTATATAGCATTACGTTATAACGTATAACGTTATGTAGTATTACGTTATAACGTATAACGTTATATAACATTACGGCATAACGTATAACGTTATGTAGTATTACGTTATAACTAATAACGTTATGTAGCATTACGGTATAACGTATAACGTTATATAGTATTACGTTATAACGTAAATTCATGTAGCATTACGGCATAACGTATACCGTTATGTAGCATTATGATATAACGTATAACGTTACGTAGCTGTACGTTATAACGTATAACGTTATGTAGCATTACGGTATAACGTATAACGTTACGTAGCACTATGATATAACGTATAACGTTATATAGCATTACGTTATAACGTATAACGTTATGTAGTATTAAGTTATAACGTATAACGTTATGTAGCATTACGGTATAACGTATAACATTATGTAGTACTATGATATAACGTATAACGTTATATAGCATTACGGTATAACGTATAACGTTATGTAGCCTTATGATATAACGTATAACGTTACATAGCAGTGCGTTATAACGTATAACGTTATGTAGCATTATGGTATAACGTATAACGTTATATAGTATTACGTTATAACGTATAACGTTATGTAGTATTAAGTTATAACGTATAACGTTACATAGCTGTACGTTATAACGTATAACGTTATGTAGCATTACGGTATAACGTATAACATTATGTAGTACTATGATATAACGTATAACGTTATATAGCATTACGGTATAACGTATAACGTTATGTAGCATTATGATATAACGTATAACGTTACATAGCTGTACGTTATAACGTATAACGTTATGTAGCATTACGGTATAACGTATAACGTTACGTAGCACTATGATATAACGTATAACGTTATATAGCATTACGTTATAACGTATAACGTTATGTAGTATTAAGTTATAACGTATAACGTTATGT
>NW_025216195.1:0-1469 GCF_014825855.1 Bombus pyrosoma | reverse complement strand
GTAGTATTATGATATATCGTATAACGTTATGTGGTATTACGTTATGGAGTATAACGTTATATAGTATTACGTTACAGTGTATAACGTTATATACTATTACGGTATAACATATAACGTTATGTAGTATTACGCTATAACGTGTAACGTTATGTAGTAATACGCTATAACGTATAACGCTATGTAGTATTACGTTATAAGGAATAACGTTATATGGTATTACGGTATAACATATAACGTTATGTACTATTACGTTATAACGTAAACCGTTATATGGTATAACGTTATGGAGTATAACGTTATATAGTTCTACGACATGACGTATAACGTTGTATAGTATTATAATTTAACGTATAACGTTATATAGTATTACGATATGACGTATATCTTTATGTAGTATTACGTTATAACGTATAACGTTGAGTAGTATAACGGTATAACGTATAACGTTATGTAGTATTACGCTATAACGTATATCGTTATGTGGTATTTCGTTATAACGTATAACGTTATATGGTATTACGTTATCTCGTATAATTTTATGTAGTATTATGATATATCGTATAACGTTATGTGGTATTACGTTATGGAGTATAACGTTATATAGTATTACGTTACAGTATATAACGTTATATACTATTACGGTATAACATATAACGTTATGTAGTATTACGTTATAACGTGTAACGTTTTGTAGTATTACGTTATAACGTGTAACGTCATATAGTACTACGATATGACGTATAACGTTGTATAGTATTATGATTTAACGTATAACGTTCTATAGTATTACGATATAACGTACATCGTTGTATGGTATTACGATATAACATTTAACGTTATGTAGTATTCTGTTATATCGTATAACGTTATGTAGTATTACGTTATAACGTATAACGTTATACAGTACTACGATATGACGTATAACGTTATATACTATCATGATATAACGTATAACGTTATTTGGTATTACTATATAACATATAACGTTATGTAGTATTACGTTATAACGTATAACGTTATGTAGTATTACGTTATAACGTATAACGTTATACAGTACTACGATATGACGTATAACGTTATATACTATCATGATATAACGTATAACGTTATTTGGTATTACTATATAACATATAACGTTATGTAGTATTACGTTATAACGTATAACGTTATGTAGTATTACGTCATAACGTATAACGTTATGTAGTAATACGCTATAACGTATAACGCTATGCAGTATTACGTTATAAAGTATAACATTATGTAGTAATACGCTATAACGTATAACGTTATGTGGTATTACGTTATAACGTATAACGCTATATGGTATTACGATATAACGTATATCGTTGTATGCTATTATAATATAACGTATAACGTTATATAGTATTACGATGTAACGTATAACGTTATGTGGTATTACGTTATCTCGTATAACGTTATATGGTATAACGTTATGGCGTATAACGTTA
>NW_025216194.1:0-1469 GCF_014825855.1 Bombus pyrosoma | reverse complement strand
AGATGAATTCGTTTGTTATTATTGTGTACATCGTTTAACATTCCGTACCTGCTTGTACCGCTCGTATATCGAGTAATAATAATTATTATCCTTCGCCCATCGAGTATATTAATTACCGTTCGTCAATCGAACAATTATCATTGTATACCGAAGAGTTATTTATCATTTTGTCAACCGAAAAATTTTATATCCGTCAGACTGTCAGTCAATTATCAATATCGAAATCGAGTAAAATTTGAATAAATAATTACATATCGCAAATTTACTTTCGAACAACGTTAATCCCGTGTCAGTATTCCCGAACATGGCAGGTTAGCAGAAAGTGGAACTTATTGTCAATAACATTAAATGTCAGTTAACGCTACCTTCCCGTCGGCAACTAAATAGAACGTAACAGTATAACGACATAACGTGATGCGTTATATAGCATTACGTTGTAACGTATTACATTATATACAAATACGTTATAACTTATTACTTTATATAGTAAAACGTTATATAGAATTACGTTATACAGCATTACGCTAAAACGTATTATGCTATATAATATTACGTTATATAATATTACGTGATATAGCTTTACGATATACGGTATTATGTTATATAGCATTACGATATAACGTATTACGTCATACAGTATTACGCTATGACATATTACGTTACACAATATTAAGTGACATCAAATAACGTTATATAGTATTACGTTTTCCGTTGTTACATTAAAACGTATTACGTAATATAGAATTATACCATATAGTATTAAGTTATACAGTGCTGCGTTATATGGTATTACCTTATATATAAGTTATAAGCTAATAGTATATAGCGTCAAACGTTATAATGTAATACTATATAACGTAATACGTTATATCGTCATACCACATACCGTTATACCTTATAGTGTAATGCTATATAACGTTATACGTTATAACGTAATGCTATATAACGTTATACGTTATAATGTAATACTACATGACGTAATACGTTATATCGTAATACCACATACCGTTATACGTTATAATGTAATGCTATATAACGTTATACGTTGTAACGTAATACTATATAATGTTATACGTCATAAGCTAATAGTATATAACGTTATACGTTATAATGTAATACTACATAACGTAATACGTTATATCGTAATACCACATAACGCTATACGTTATAACGTAATGCTATATAACGTTATACGTTATAACGTAATACTACATAAAGTAATAAAATATGTCGTAATACCACATGACGTTATACGTTATAACGTAATACCATATAACGTTATACGTTATAAGCTAATAGTATATCTCGTTATACGTTATTTTGTAAAACTACATAACGTAATATGTTATATCGTAATAACACATAACGTTATACGTTATAACGTAATGCTATATAACGTTATACGCTATAACGTAATACTACATAACGTTATACGTTATAAGCTAATAGTATATAACGTTATACGTTAT
>NW_025216193.1:0-1470 GCF_014825855.1 Bombus pyrosoma | reverse complement strand
ATATCGTAATTCTACATAACGTTATGCGTTATATCGTAATACTACATATCGTTATACGTTATAACGTTATAGTACATTACGTTATACGCTTTATCGTAACGCTACATAACGTTATACGTTATAACGTAATGCTACATAACGTTATACGTTATACCGTAATACTACATAACGTTATACGTCATAACGTAATACCATATAATGTTATACGTTATATCGTAATGCTACATAACGTTATACGTTATAACGTAATGCTACATAACGTCATACATTATATCGTAATTCTACATAACGTTATGCGTTATATCGTAATACTACATATCGTCATACGTTATAACGTTATAGTACATTACGTTATACGCTTTATCGTAACGCTACATAACGTTATACGTTATAACGTAATGCTACATAACGTTATACGTTATACCGTAATACTACATAACGTTATACGTCATAACGTAATACCATATAATGTTATACGTTATATCGTAATGCTACATAACGTTATACCTTATAACGTAATGCTACATAACGTTATACGTTACACCGTAATACTGCATAACGTTATACGTCATAACGTAATGCTATATAACGTTTTTCGTTATATAGTACTGCTACATAGCGTTACACGTTATACCTTATTACTACATAATGATATATGTCATAACATATTACCAAATAACGTTATACGCTATGTCGTAATGCTACATAACGTTATACGTTATAACGTAATGCTATATAACGTTATACGTTATAACGTAATGCTACATAACGTTATACGTAATACCGTAATACTACATAACGCTATACGTCAGAACGTATTGCCATATAAAGTTATACGTTATATCGTAATGCTATATGACGTTATACGTTATATCGTAATGCTACATAACATTATACGTTATACCGTAATACTACATAACGTTATACGTCGTAACGTATTACCATATAACGTTATACGTTATAACGTAATGCTATATAACGTTATACGTTATATCGTAATGCTACATAACGTATTACGTTATACCGTAATGCTACGTAACGTTATACGTTACATCGTAATACTATATAACGTTGTACTTTATAACGTATTACCATATACCGTTATACGTTATAACGTAACACTGCATAACGTTATACGTTATAACGTAATGCTGCATAACGTTATACCTTATACCGTAATAATACATAACGTTATAAGTCGTAACGTATCACCATATAACGTTATACGTTATTTCGTAATGCTACATAACGTTATACGTTACACCGTAATACTACATAACGTTATACGTTATAACGTATTACTATACATCGTTATACGTTACAACGTAACACTACATAGCGATATACGTTATAACGTAATGCTACATAACGTTATACGTAACATCGTAATACTATATAACGTTATACGTTATAACGTATTACCATACATCGTTATACGTTACAACGTAACACTACATAACGATATACGTT
>NW_025216192.1:0-1471 GCF_014825855.1 Bombus pyrosoma | reverse complement strand
CGTTATACGTTATAATGTAATACTACATAATGTAATACGTTATATCGTAATACCACATAACGTTATACTTTATAACGTAATGGTATATAACGTTATATGTTATAAAGTTATACGTTATAAGCTAATAGTATATAACGTTATAAGGTATAATGTTATACTACATAACGTAATACGTTATATTGTAATACCACATAACGTTATACGTTATAATGTAATGCTACATAACGTAATACGATATATCGTAATACCACATAACGTTATACGTTATAATGTAATGCTATATAACATTGTACGTTATAACGTAATAATATATTATGTTTTACGTCATAAGCTAATAGTATATAACGTTATACGTTACAATGTCATACTACATAACGTAATACGTTATATCGTAATACCACGTAACTTTATACGTTATAATGTAATGCTATATAACGTTAAACGTTATAACGTAACACTATATAACGTTATACGTTATAAGCTATTAGTGTATAACGTTATACGTTATAATGTAATACTACATAATGTAATACGTTATATCGTAATACCACATAACCTTATACTTTATAACGTAATGGTATATAACGTTATATGTTATAAAGTTATACGTTATAAGCTAATAGTATATAACGTTATAAGGTATAATGTTATACTACATAACGTAATACGTTATATCGTAATACCACATAACGTTATACGTTATAATGTAATGCTACATAACGTAATACGATATATCGTAATACTACATAACGTAATACGTTATAACGTAATTCTATATAACGTTATGCGCTATAACGTAATACTACATAACGTTATACGTTATAAGCTAATAGTATATACCGTTATAAGATATAATGTAATACTACATACCGTAATACGTTATATCGTAATACCACATAGCGTTATACGTTATAAGGTAATGCTATATAACATTATACGTTGTAACGTAATACTATATAATGTTGTACGTCATAAGCTAATAGTATATAACGTTATAGGATACAATGTCATACTACATAACGTAATACGTTATATCGTAATACCACATACCTTTATACGTTATAATGTAATGCTATATAACGTTATACGTAATAACGTAATACTACATAACGTTATACGTTATAAGCTAATAGTATATATCGTTATACGTTATAACGTAATATTACATAACGTAATACGTTATATCGTAATACCACATAACGTTATACGTTATAACGTTATGCTATATAACGTTATACGTTATAACGTCATACTACATAACGTTATACGTTATAGGCTAATAGTATATAACGTTATACGTTATAAGCTAATAGTATATAACGTTATAAGGTATAATGTAATACTACATAACGTAATACGTTATATCGTAATACCACATAACGTTATACGTTATAAGGTAATGCTATATAACGTTATACGTTATAGCGTAATACTATATAATAGTTATGTATGTTATACGTCATAAGGTAAT
>NW_025216191.1:0-1472 GCF_014825855.1 Bombus pyrosoma | reverse complement strand
ATATCGTAATACCACATAACGTTATACGTTATAAGGTAATACTACATAACGTAATACGTTATATCGTAATACCACATAACCTTATACGTTATAACGTAATGCTATATAACGTTATTCGCTCTAACGTAATACTACATAACGTTATACGTTATAAGCTAATAGTATATAACGTTATACGTTATAATGTAATACTACATAACGTAATAAGATATATCGTAATACCACATACCGTTATACGTTATAACGTAATGATATATAACGTTATACGTTATAACGTGATACTATATAACGTTATACGTTATAAGCTAATAGTATATAACGTTATAAGATATAATGTAATACTACATAATGTAATTCTTTATATCGTAATACCACATACCGTTATACGTTATAACGTAATGCTATATAACGTTAAACGTTATAACGTAAGACTATATAACGTTATACGTTATAAGCTAGTAGTATATAACGTTATAAGGTATAATGTAATACTACATAACGTAATATGTTATATCGTAATACCACATAACGTTATACGCTATATCGTAATACCACATACCGTTATACGTTATAATGTAATGTTATATAACGTTATACGTTATAACGTAATAGTACATAACGTTATACGTTGTAAGCTAATAGTATATAACGTTATACGTTATAATGTAATACTACATAACGTAATACGTTATATCGTAATACCACATAACGTTATACGTTATAACGTTGTAATGTAATGCTATATAACGTTGTACGTTATAACGAAATACTATATAATGTTTTACGTCATAAGCGAATACTATATAACGTTATACGTTACAATGTAATACTACATAACGTAATAAGTTATATCGTATTACCACATACCGTTATACGTTATAACGTAATGCTATATAACGTTATACGTTATAACGTAATAGTACATAGCGTTATACGTTGTAAGCTAATAGTATATAACGTTATACGTTATAATGTAATACTACATAACATAATACGTTATATCGTAATACCACATAACCTTATACGTTATAACGTAATGCTATATAACGTTATGCGCTATAACGTAATACTACATAACGTTATACGTTATAAGCTAATAGTATATAACGTTATACGTTATAATGTAATACTACATAACGTAGTAAGATATATCGTAATACCACATAACGTTATACGTTATAACGTAATGCTATATAACGTTATGCGCTATAACGTAATACTACATAACGTTATACGTTATAAGCTCATAGTATATAACGTTATAAGATATAATGTAATACTACATAACGTAATACGTTATATCGTAATACCACATACCGTTATACGTTATAACGTAATGCTATATAACGTTATACGTTATAACGTAATAGTACATAGCGGTATACGTTGTAAGCTAATAGTATATAACGTTATACGTTATAACGTAATACTACATAACGTTATGCGCTATAACGTAATACTACATAACGTTA
>NW_025216190.1:0-1473 GCF_014825855.1 Bombus pyrosoma | reverse complement strand
TACGATATAACGTACAACGATATGTATTATTACGATATAACGTATGACGATATGTAGTCATACGATATAACGTATAACGTTATGTAGTGTTACGTTATAACATATAACGATATGTAGTGTTACGTTATAACGTACAACGTTATGTAGTATTACGATATAACGTATAACCTTATAACGTGATATGTTATAACGTATAACGATATGTACTATTACCTTATAACATATAACGTTATGTAGTATAACGTTACAACGTAAAACGTTATATAGTATTACGATATATAGTATAGCGCTATGTAGCATTACGTTATAACGTATGACGTTATGTAGTATTACGATATAACGTATAGCGCTATGTAGCATTACGTTACAGCGCATAACGTTATGTAGCATTGCGTTAGAGCGTATTACGTTATGTAGCATTACGATATAACGTATAACGTTATAAGGTACTACGCTATAACGTATAGCGATCTGTAGTATTACATTATAGCGTACAACTTTATGTAGCATTACGTTATAGCGTTTAACTTCATGTTATATTACGTTATATCGTATAATTTTATGTAGTACTACGTAACAACGTATAACGCTATATAGTATTACAATATAACGTATAACGTTATGTAAAATTACGTTATAACGTATAACGTTATATAGTAATACGTTATAACGTATAACGTTCTATAGTAATACGATATAACGTATAACGTTATATGGTACTACGATAAAACGTATAACGATATGTAGTGTTACGTTATAGCGTATTACGTTATGTAGCATTACGTTAGAGCGTATAACGTTATGTAGCATTACGATATAACGTATCACGTTATAAGGCACTACGCTATAACGCATAACGTTATGTAGAAATACGTTATAACGTATAACGTTATATAGTAATACGATATAACGTATAACGCTTTGTAGTATTACGATATAACGCATAACGATAAGTTGTATTACGATACAACGTATAACGTTATGTAGCATTATGATATAACGTATAAGGTTATGTAGTATTACGTTACAACGTATAACGTTATAGAGTATTACGTTATAACGTATAACGATATGTAGAATTACGATATAACGATTAACGTTATGTAGTGTTACGATATAACATATAACGATATGTAGTGTTACGTTATAACGTACAACGTTATACAGCAATACGATATAACGAATAACGTATAACGTTATATGGTATTACGATATAACGTACAGCGCTATGTAGCGTTACGTTATAGCGTATAACGTTATGTAGTATTACATTCTAACGTATAACGTTATAAGGTATTACGATATAACGTATAACGATATGTAGTATTGCGATATAACGTATAACGTTATATAGTATTACGTTATAACGTATAACGTTATGTAGAATTATGTTATAACGTATAACGTTATATAGTAATACGATATAACGTATAACGTATAACGTTATATGGTATTACGATATAACGTATAACG
>NW_025216189.1:0-1473 GCF_014825855.1 Bombus pyrosoma | reverse complement strand
ACCATATATCGTTATACGTTATAACGTAACAGTACATAACGTTATACGTTATATCGGAATACTACATAACGTTATACGCTATAACGTAATTCTACGTAACGTTTTACGTTATATCGTAATGCTACATAATGTTATACGTTATATCGTAATACTATATAACCTTTTACGTTGTAACGTTATACTACATAACGTCATACGTTATAAGGTGATACTACATACCGTTATGCGTTATAACATATTGCCTTATAAGGTTATACGTTATATCGTAATCCTATATAACGTTATACGTTGTATCAAATAACTACATATCGTTATACGTTATATCGTAATGCTACATAACGTTATACGTTAT
Organism: Bombus pyrosoma; assembly: GCF_014825855.1. Classification (NCBI taxonomy): domain Eukaryota; kingdom Metazoa; phylum Arthropoda; class Insecta; order Hymenoptera; family Apidae; genus Bombus; species Bombus pyrosoma. The sequence continues at coordinate 1,121 of NW_025216189.1, read as the reverse complement.
ATCGTAATGCTACGTAACGTTATACGGTATATCGAATTACAACATATCCATATACGTTATATCGTAATACCATATAACGTTATACGTTATATCGTAATCCTATATATCGTTATACGTTGTAACGTTATACTACATAACGTTATACGTTATATCGTAATACCATATAACGTTATACGTCATATCGTAATACTATATAACGTTATACGCTAGAACGTATTATTACATAACGTTATACCTTACATCGCAATACGACATATCGTTATCCGTTATATCGTAGTACCATATATCGTTATGCGTCATAACGTCACACTACATAACGTTATACGTTATATCGTAATACCATATAACGTTATACGTTATATCGTAATACAACATATCCATATACGTTGTATCATAATACAACATATCGTTATACGTTATATCGTAATACTACATATCGTCATACGTTATATCGTATTACCATATAACGTTATACGTTATGTCGTAATAGTACATTATGTTATACATTATATCGTAATACGACATAACGTTATACGCTATAACGTAATGCTACATAACGTTATACGTTATATCGTAATGCTACACAACGTTATACGTTATAAGGTAATACTACATACCGTTATACGTTATAACATATTACTTTATAAGGTTATACGTTATATCGTAATCCTATATAACGTTAGACTTTGTAACGAATTACTACATATAGTTATACGTTATATCGTAATGCTACATAACGTTATACGTTATATCGTAATACTGTTTAACGTTATACGTTATATCGTAATACTACATACCGTTATTCGTTATATCGCAATACTACATATCGTTATACGTTATATCGTAATACCATATAACGTTATACGTCATATCGTAATACTATATAACGTTATACGCTATAACGGAATACTACATAACGTTTTTCGCTATAACGTAACACTACATAACTTTATACCTTATATCGTAATACAACATATCGTTATACGTTATATCGTAGTACCATATATCGTTATACGTTATAACGTAACACTACATATCGATATACGTTATATCGCAATACTATATAACGTTATACGTTGTATCGTAACAGTACATAACGTTATACGTTATATCGGAATACT
>NW_025216188.1:0-2905 GCF_014825855.1 Bombus pyrosoma | reverse complement strand
TGTTATACGTTATATCGTAGTACTACATATCCTTATACGTTATATCCTAATACTACATAACGTTATACGTTATATCCTAATACTACATAACGTTATACGTTATATCGTAATACTACATAACGTTATACGATAAAACGTAATAGTACCTAATGTTATACGTTATATCGTAATACTATATAACGTTATACGTTATATCATAGTGCTACATAACTTTATACGTTATATCGTTATGCTACACAACGTTATACGCTATAACTTAATACTACATAACGTTATACGTAATATCGAAATGCTACATAACGTTATACGTTATATCGTAATGCTTCATAGCGTTATACGTTATATCGTATTACCATATAACGTTATACGTTATAACGTAATATTACATAACGTTATACGCTATAACGTAATATTACATTGCGTTATACGCTATAACGTAATGCTACACAACGTTATACGCTATAACATAATACTACATAACGTTATACGTTATATCGAAATGCTACATATCCTTATACGTTATATCCTAATACTACATAACGTTATACGTTATATCATAATGCTACATAACTTTATACGTTATATCGTAATGCTTCATAGCGTTATACGTTATATCGTATTACCATATAACGTTATACGTTATAACGTAATATTACATAACGTTATACGCTATAACGTAATGCTACACAACGTTATACGCTATAACTTAATACTACATAACGTTATACGTAATATCGAAATGCTACATAACGTTATACGTTATATCGTAATACTATATAACGTTATACGTTGTAACGTAATATTACATATCGTTATAAGTTATATCATATTACCATATAACGTTATACGTTATATCGTAATACTACATATCGTTATACGTTGTATCGTAATGCTACATAACGATATACGTTATATCGTAATACTCATATGGTTATACGTTATATCGTGATACCATATAACGTTATACGCTATAACGTAATAGTACATAATGTTATACGTTATATCGTAATACTACATACCCTTATACGTTATATCGTAATACTACATAACGTTGTACGTTATATCGTATTATCATATAACGTTATACGTTATATCGTAATACTACATATCCTTATACGATATAACGTAATAGTACCTAATGTTATACGTTATATCGTAATACTATATAACGTTATTCGTTATAACGTAATACTACATAGCGTTATACGTTATATCGTAATGCTACATAACGTTATACGTTATAACGTAATACTACATAACGTTATATGCTATAACGTAGTGCTACATAACGTTATACGTTATAACGTACTACTACATATCTCTATGCTGTATAACGTAATACTGCATGACACAATACGCTATAACGTAATAGTACATAATGTTATACGTTATATCGTAATACCACATAACGTTATACGATATAACGTAATAGTACCTAATGTTATACGTTATATCGTAATACTACATATCCTAATACGTTATATCGTAATACTACATAACGTTATATGTTATATCGTAATGCTACATAACGATATACGTTATATCATATTATCGTATAACGTTATGCTTTGTAACGTAAGACTTCATAACGTTATACGTTATAACATACTACTATTTATCGTTATGCGTTGTAACGTAATACTGCACAATGTTATACGCTATAACGTAATATTACATAATGTTATACGTTATATCGTAACACTACATATTCTTATACGTTATATCGTAATGCTACATAACGTTATACGTTATTTCGTACTACCATATAACATTATACGTTATATCGCATTACAACATAACGTTACACGTTATAATGTAATACTGCATAACGGTATACGTTATAACATAATACTACATATCGTTATACGTTGCATCATATTACCATATGACGTCATACGTAATATCGTATTACTATATATCGTTATACGTTATATCATAATGCTACATAACGATATACGTTATATCGTAATACTATATAACGTTATACGTTATAAGGTAATACTACATAGCGTTATACGTTATATCGTATTACCATATAACGTTATACGTTATAACGTACTACTATATACCGTTATGCTTTATAACGTAATACTGCACAACGTTATACGCTATAACGTAATATTACATAATTTTATACGTTATATAGTAACCCTACATGTCCTTATACGTTATATCGTAATGCTACATAACGTTATACTTTATGTCGTACTACCATATAACGTTATACGTTATATCGCATTACAACATAACATTACACGTTATAATGTAATACTACATAACGGTATACGCTATAACATAATACTACATAACGTTATACGTTATATCATATTACCATAGAACGTTATACGTAATATCGTAATACTATATATCGTAATACGTTATATCATAATGCTACATAACGATATACGTTATATGGTAATACTATATAACATTATACGTTCTATCATAATACTATATAACGTTATACGTTATATCATAATACTATATAACGTTATACGTTATAACGTAACACCACATATCGTTATACTGTATATCATAAGACTATATAACGTTATACGTTATATCGTAATACCATATATCGTTATACGTTATGTCGTAATACTATATAACGTTATACGTTATAACGTAATACCATATAACGTTATTGATTACAACGTAATACCACATATCGTTATACGTTATATCGTAATACCATATAACGATATTCGTTATATTGTAATACCATACAACGTTATACGTTATATCGCAATACTCTATAACGTTATACGGTATAACGTAATAGTACCTAATGTTATACGCTATATCGTAATACTACATATCCTTATACGTTATATCCTAATACTACATAACGTTATACGTTATATCATAATGCTACATAACTTTATACGTTATATCGTAATGCTAC
>NW_025216187.1:0-1474 GCF_014825855.1 Bombus pyrosoma | reverse complement strand
TTACGTTATGTAGTATTACATTATATCGTATAACGTTATATACTATTAGCTTATAACGTATAACTTTATGTGGAATTACGATATAACGTATAACGTTATATAGCATTACGTTATATCGTATAACGTTATGTGGTATTACGATATAACGTATTACGTTATGTAGTATTACATTATAACGTATAACGTTATATATTATTTGCTTATGACGTGTAACATTATATAGTATTACGTTATAACGTATGACGCTATATACTATCAGCTTATAACTTATAACGTTATATGGTATTACGTTAGCACGTATAACGTCATGTGGTATTACGACATATCGTATTACTTTATGTAGTATTACATTATAACGTATAACGTTATATACTATTAGCTTATGACGTATAACATTATATAGTATTACGTTATAACGTATAACGTTATATAGCATTACAATATAACGTATAACGGTATGTGGTATTACGATGTAACGTATTACGTTATGTAGTATTACATTATAACGTATAACGTTATATACTATTAGCTTATAACGTATAACGATATGTAGTATTACGTTATAGCGTATAACGTTATATAGCATTACGTTATAACGTATAACGTTATGTGGTATTACCATATAACGTATTACGTTATGTAGTATTACATTATAACGTATAACGTTATATACTATTAGCTTATAACGTATAACGTTATGTAGCATTACGTTATAACGAATAACGTTATATAGCATTACGTTATAACGTATAACGTTATGTGTTATTACGATATAACATATTACGTTATGTAGTATTACATTATATCGTATAACGTTATATACTATTAGCTTATAACGTATAACGTTATGTGGTATTACGATATAACGTATAACGTAATATAGTATTACGTTATAACGTATAACGTATATCGTTATATAGGATTACGTTATAACGTATAACGTTATGTGGTATTACGACATATCGTATTACTTTATGTAGTATTACATTATAACGTATAACGTTATATACTATTAGCTTATGACGTACAACACTATATAGTATTACGTTATAGCGTATAACGTTATATAGCATTACGTTATAACGTATAACGTTATGTGGTATTACGATATAACGTATTACGTCATGTATTATTACATTATAACGTATAACGTTATATACTATTAGCTTATAACGTATAACGTTATGTACTATTACGTTATAGCGTATAACGTTATATAGCATTACGTTATAACGTATAACGTTATGTGTTTCTACGATATAACATATTACGTTTTGTAGTTTTACATTATAACGTATAACGTTATATACTATCAGCTTATAACGTATAACGTTATGTAGTATTACGTTAAAGCGTATAGCGTTATATAGCATTACGTTATAACGTATAACGTTATGTGGTATTACGATATAACGTATTACGTTATGTAGTTTTACATTATAACGTATAACGTTATATACTATCAGCTTATAAC
>NW_025216186.1:0-1474 GCF_014825855.1 Bombus pyrosoma | reverse complement strand
GCTACATAACGTTATACGTTACATCCTAATACCATATAACGTTATACGTTATAACGTAATACTATATAACGTTATACGTTATAACGTAATGCTACATAACGTTATACGTTATAACGTAATGCTACATAACGTTATACGCTATAACGTAATACTACATGACCTTATACGTTATATCGTAATATGACATAACGTTATAAGTAATAACGTAATACTACATAACGTTATACGTTATAACGTAATACTACGTAACGCTATACGTTATAACGTAATGCTACATAACGTTATACGTTATAACATACATCTACGTAGCGTTATACGTTATAACGTAAAGCTACATAACGTTATACGTTATATCGTAATACTACATATCCCTATATGTTATAACGTAATGCTACATAACGTTATACGCTATAACGTAATACTACATGACCTTATACGTTATATCGCAATATGACAAAACGTTATACGTTATAACGTAATAGTACATAACGTTGTACGTTATAACGTAATGCTACATAACGTTATACGTTATAACGTAATGCTACATAACGTTATACGTTATAACGTAATGCTACATAACGTTATACGTTATAACATATATCTACATAGCGTAATACGTCATAACGTACTGCTACATAACGTTATACGTTACATCCTAATACCATATAACGTTATACGTTATAACGTAATACTATATAATGTTATACGTTATAACGTAATGCTACATAACGTTATAAGTTATATCGTAATACTAAATATCGCTATATGTTATAACGTAATGCTACATAACGTTATACGTTACATCCTAATACCATATAACGTTATACGTTATAACGTAATACTATATAACGTTATACGTTATAACGTAATACTATATAACGTTATACGTTATAACGTAATGCTACATAACGTTATACGTTATAACGTAATGCTACATAACGTTATACGTTATAACGTAATGCTACATAACGTTATACGCTATAACGTAATACTACATGACCTTATACGTTATATCGCAATATTGCAAAACGTTATACGTTATAACGTAATAGTACATAACGTTGTACGTTATAACGTAATGCTACATACCGCTATATGTTATAACGTAATGCTACATAACGTTATACGTAATATCCTAATACCATATAACGTTATACGTTATAACGTAATACTACATAACGTTGTACGTTATAACGTAATGCTACATAACGTTATACGTTATAACGTAATGGTACATAACGTTATACGTTATAACATATATCTACATAGCGTTACACGTTATAACGTAATGCTACATAACGTTATACGCTATAACGTAATACTACATTACCTTATACGTTATATCGCAATATGACAAAAACGTTATACGTTATAACGTAATACTATATACCGTTATACGTTATAACGTAATGCTACATGACGTTATACGTTATAACGTAATGCTACATAACGTTATACGTTATAACATATATCT
>NW_025216185.1:0-1474 GCF_014825855.1 Bombus pyrosoma | reverse complement strand
TATAGTAACACCACATAACGTTATATGTTATATCGTATTCCTATATGACGTTATACGTTATATCCTAATACTACATTACGTTATACGTCATATCGTAGCACCACATAACGTTATACGTTATATCGTATTGCTATATGACGATATACGTTATATCCTAATACTACATTACGTTATACGTCATATCGTAATACCACATAACCTTATACGTTATAACGTAATACTATATAATGTTATACGTTATATGGTAATACCACATAACTTTGTACATTATATCGTACTACCGGATAACGTTATGCGCTATATCGCAATACTATATAACGTTATACCTCATATCGCAACACCACATAGCGTTATACGTTATATCGTATTGCTATATGACGTTATACGTCATGTCGTAACACCACATAACGTTATACGTTATATCGTATTGCTATATGACGTTATACGTTATATCATAATACCATATGACGTTATGCGTTATAACGTAATACTATGTAACGTTATACGTCATATCGTAATACCACATAACGTTATACGTTATATCGTATTGCTATATGACGTTATACGTCATATCGTAACACTACATAATGTTATACGTCATATCGTAACACCACATGACGTTATACATTATGCCGTATTGCTATATGACGTTATACGTTATATCCTAATACTACATTACGTTATGCATTATATCCTAAAACCACATTACGTTATACGTCATATCGTACTACCACATAACGTTATACGTTATAACGTAATACTATGTAACGTTATACGTCATATCGCAACACCACATAACCTTATACGTCATATCGTATTACTATATGACGTTATACGTTATATTCTAACACTACATTACGTTATGCTTCATATCGTAATGCCACATAACGTTATACGTTATAACGTAATACTATGTGACGTTATACGTCATATCGTAACACCACATAACGTTATACTTTATATCGTATTGCTATGTGACGATATACGTTATATCCTAATACTACATTACGTTATACGTTATATCCTAAAACCACATTACGTTATTCGTCATATCGTACTACCACATAACGTTATACGTCATATCGTATTGCTATATGACGTTATACGTCATATCGTAACACCACATAACTTTATACGTTATATCGTAGTACCACATAACGTTATACGTTATAACGTAATTCTATATAACGTTATACGTTATAACGTAATTCTATATAACGTTATACGTCATATCGTAACACCACATAACGTTATACGTTATATCGTAGTACCACATAACGTTATACGTCATATCGCAACACCACATAACCTTATACGTCATATCGTATTACTATATGACGTTATACGTTATATTCTAACACTACATTACGTTATACGTCATATCGTAATGCCACATAAAGTTATACGTTATAACGTAATACTATGTGACGTTATACGTCATATCGTAACACCACATAACGTTATACGTTATGTC
>NW_025216184.1:0-1474 GCF_014825855.1 Bombus pyrosoma | reverse complement strand
ATGTAGATATATGTTATAACGTATAACGTTATGTAGCATTACGTTATAACGTATAACGTTATAGAGTATTACGTTATAACGTATAACGTTATGTAGATATATGTTATAACGTATGGCGTTATGGAGTATTGCGATATAACGTATAACGTCATGTAGATACATGTTATGACGTAAAACGTTATGTAGCATTATGTTATAAGGTATAACGTTACGTATATATATGTTATAACGTATAACGTCATGTGGCAATACGTTATAACGTATAACGTTATATAGTATTACGTTATAACGTATAACGTTATATGGTATTAGGATGTAACGTATAACGTTATGTAGCATTGCGTTATAACGTATAACGCTATGTAGACATATGTTATAACGTATAACGTTATGTAGCATTACGTTATAACGTATAACGTTATGTAGCATTACGTTATAACGTATAACGTTATATAGTATTACGTTATAACGTATAACGTTATCTAGTATTACGTTATAACATATAACGATATGTAGTATTACGATATAACGTATAACGTTATGTAGCATTACGTTATAACGTATAACGTTATATAGTATTACGTTATAACGTATAACGTTATGTAGCATTACGTTATAACTTATATCGTTATATAGCATTACGTTATAACGTATAACGTTATATGGTATTAGGATGTAACGTATAACGTTATGTAGCATTACGTTATAACGTATAACGCTATGTAGATATATGTTATAACGTATAACGTTATGTAGCATTACGTTATAACGTATAACGTTATATAGCATTACGTTATAACGTATAACGTTTTATGGTATTAGGATGTAACGTATAACGTTATTTAGCATTACGTTATAACGTATAACGCTATGTATATATATGTTATAACGTATAACGTTATGTAGCATTACGTTATAACGTATAACGTTATGTCGAATATGTTATAACGTATGGCGTTATGTAGTACTACGATATAACATATAACGTTATTTAACATTGCGTTATAACGTATAACGTTGCATAGTATTACGTTATAACGTATAACGTTATATGGTATTAGGATGTAACGTATAACGTTATGTAGCATTACGTTATAACGTATAACGCTATGTAGATATATGTTATAACGTATAACGTTATGTAGCATTACGTTATATCGTATAACGTTATATAGTATTACGTTATAACGTATAACGTTATATGGTATTAGGATGTAACGTATAACGTTATGTAGCATTGCGTTATAACGTATAACGCTATGTAGATATATGTTATAACGTATAACGTTATGTAGCATTACGTTATAACGTATAACTCTATGTAGATATATGTTATAACTTATGGCGTTATGTAGTATTACGGTATAACGTATAACGCTATGTAGCATTACGTTATAACGTATAACGTTATGTAGATATATGTTATAACGTATAACGTTATGTAGCATTACGTTATTACGTATAACGTTATATA
>NW_025216183.1:0-1475 GCF_014825855.1 Bombus pyrosoma | reverse complement strand
TGCTATATGACGATATACGTTTTATCCTAATACTACATTACGTTATACCTTATAACGTAATACTACATATTGTCATACGTCATATCGTAATACCAAACAACGTTATACGTTAGATCGTAATACTATATAACGTTATACCTTATATCGTAATACCACATAACGTTATACGTTATAACGTAATACTATATAACGTTATACGTTATATCGTATTGCTATATGACGATATACGTAATATCCTAATACTAACTTACGTTATACCTTATAACGTAATACTATGTAATGTCATACGTCATATCCTAATACCAAACAACGTTATACGTTATATCGTAATACTATATAACGTTATACCTTATATAGTAAAACCACATAACGTAATACGTTATATCATAATACCACATAACGTTATACGTTATCTCGTAGCACCACATAACGATATACGTTATATCGTAATACCACATAACGTTATACCTTATAACGTAATACTACGTAATGTTGTACATGATATCGTAATACCACATAACGTTATACCTTTTAACGTAATACTATATAATGTTATACGTCACATCGTAATACCAAATAACGTTATACGTTATATCGTAATGCTATATGACGATATACGTTATATCCTAATACTACATTACGTTATACCTTATATCGTAATACTATATAATGTTATACGTCATATCGTAATACCAAACAACGTTATACGTTATATCGTAATACTATATAACGTTATACCTTATATCGTAGTACCACATAACGTTATACGTTATAACTTAATACTACATAACGTTATAAGTTATAATGTAATACCGCATAACGTTATACGTTCTATCGTAATACCACATAACGTTATACGTTATATCGTATAGCTATATGACGATATACGTTATATGCTAATACTGCATTACGTTATACGTTATATCGTAATACCACATTACGTTATGCGTCATATCGTAACACCTCATAACGTTATACGTAATATCGTATTGCTATAAGACGATATACGTTATATCCTAATACTATATTACGTTATACGTCATATCGCAGTACTACATAACTTTATACGTCATATCGCAGTACTACATAACTTTATACGTCGTATCGTAATATCACATAACGTAATACGTTATATCGTATTGCTATATGACGATATACGTTATATCCTAATACTACATTACGTTATACAACATATCGCAGTACTGTATAACTTTATACGTTATAACGTAATACCACATTACGCTATACGTCGTATCGTAATACCACATAACGTTATACCTTATAACGTAAAACTCTATAACTTTATACGTTATAACGTAGTACCACATAACGTTATACGTCATATCGTAACACCACATAACGGTATACGTCATATCGTAACACCTCATAACGTTATACGTTATATCGTATTGCTATATGACGATATACGTTATATCCTAATACTACATTACGTTATACAACATATCGCAGTACTG
>NW_025216182.1:0-1476 GCF_014825855.1 Bombus pyrosoma | reverse complement strand
CTATAACGTAATGCTACATAACGTTTTACGTTATATCGTAATGCTACATAACGTTATACGTTATATCGTAATGCTACATATCGTTATACGTTATAACGTAACAGTACATAACGTTATACGTCATATCGTAATACTATATAACGTTATACGCTATAACGTAATACTACATAACGTTATTCGTTATAACGTAACACTACATATCGATATATGTTATATCGTAATACTATATAACATTATACGTTGTAACGTAGTACTACATAACGTTATACGTTATATCGTTATGCTACGTAACGTTATACGGTATATGGAAATACAACATATCCATATACGTTATATCGTAATACCATATTACGTTATTCGTTATATCGTAATACTACATATCGTTATACGTTATATCGTAATACCATATAACGTTATACGTCATATCGTAATAATATATAACGTTATACGCTATAACGTAATACTACATAATGTTATACGTTATATCGTAATGCTACATAACGTTATACGTTATATCGTAGTACAATATAACGTTATACGTTGTAACGTAGTACTACATAACGTTATACATTATATCGTAATGCTACATAACGTTATACGTTATATCGTAATATTACATATCCCTATACGTTATATTGTAATACCATATATCGTTATACGTTATAACGTAACAGTACATAACGTTATACGTTATATCGGAATACTACATAACGTTATACGCTATAACGTAATGCTACATAACGTTTTACGCTATATCGTAATGCTACATAACGTTATACGTTATATCGTAATGCTACATATCGTTATACGTTATAACGTAACAGTACATAACGTTATACGTCATATCGTAATACTATATAACGTTATACGCTATAACGTAATACTACATAACGTTATACGTTATAAGGTGATAATACATGCCGTTATGCGTTATAACATGTTGCCTTATAAGGTTATACGTTATATCGTAATCCTATATAACGTTAGACTTTGTAACGAATTACTACATATCGTTATACGTTATATCGTAATGCTACATAACGTTATACGTTGTATCGGAATACTACATAACGTTATACGCTATATCGTAATGCTACATAACGTAATACGTTATATCGTAATACTACATATCGTTATACGTTATATCGTATTACCATATAACGTTATACGTTATGTCGTAATAGTACATGACGTTATACATTATATCGTAATACGACATATCGTTATACGCTAAACATAATGCTACATAACGTTATACGTTATATGGTAATGCTACCTAACGTTATACGTTATAAGGTAATACTACATACCGTTATACGTTATATCGTAACACCACATAACGTTGTACGTTGTATCCTAATACTACATTACGTTATACGTTATATGCTAATACTACATTACGTTATACGTTATAACGTAATACTATATAACGTTATACGGTATATCGAAATACAACATATCCATATACGTTATATC
>NW_025216181.1:0-1477 GCF_014825855.1 Bombus pyrosoma | reverse complement strand
ATAACGTAATGCTACATAACGTTATACGTTATAACATATATCTACATAGCGTTATACGTTATAACGTAATGCTACATAACGTTATACGTTACATCCTAATACCATATAACGTTATACGTTATAACGTAATACCATATAACGTTATACGTTATAACGTAATACCATATAACGTTATACGTTATAACGTAATGCTACATATAGTTATATGTTATAACGTAATACTACATAACGTTATACGTTGTATCGTAATGCTACATAACGTTTTACGTTATAACATATATCTACATAACGTTATACGTTATAACGCAATGCTACATAACGTTATATGTTATATCGTAATACTACATAACGCCATACGTTATTACATATATCTACATAACGTTATACGTTATAACGTAATGCTACATAACGTTATACGTTATAACATATATCTACATAGCGTTATGCATTATAACGTAATGCTACATAACGTTATACGTTACATCCTAATACGATATAACGTTATACGTTATAACGTAATACCACATAACGTTATACGTTATAACGTAATACCATATATCGTTATACGTTGTAACGTAATACTACATAACGTTATACGTTTTATCGTAATGCTACATAACGTTATACGTTACATCCTAATACCATATAACATTATACGTTATAACGTAATACTACATAACGTTATACGTTATATCGTAATACTACATATCGTTATATGTTATAACATATATCTACATAGCGTTATTCGTTATAACGTAATGCTACATAACGTTATGCGTTACATCATAATACCATATAACGTTATACGTCGTAACGTAATACTACATAACGTTATACGTTATAACGTAATGCTACATAACGTTATACGTTATAACGTAATGCTACATAACGTTATACGTTATAACGTAATGCTACATAACGTTATACGTTACATCCTAATACCATATAACGTTATACGTTGTAACGTAATACTATACGACGTTATACGTCATAACGTAATGCTACATAACGTTATACGTTATAACGTAATGCTACATAACGTTATACGTTATAACATATATCTACATAACGTTATACGTTATAACGTAATGCTACATAACGTTATATGTTATATCGTAATACTACATAACGCCATAAGTTATAACATATATCTACATAACGTTATACGTTATAACGTAATGCTACATAACGTTATACGTTATAACATATATCTACATAGCGTTATACGTTATAACGTAATGCTACATAACGTTACACGTTACATCCTAATACCACATGACGTTATACGTTATAACGTAATACCATATAACGTTATACGTTATAACGTAATACCATATAACGTTATACGTTATAACGTAATACTACATATCGTTATATGTTATAACGTAATACTACATAACGTTATACGTTGTATCGTAATGCTACATAACGTTATAGGTTACATCCTAATACCATATAACGTTATACGTTGTAACGT
>NW_025216180.1:0-1479 GCF_014825855.1 Bombus pyrosoma | reverse complement strand
AGAGCACAGTCCAGTTTTCGCTACGTCAAGTCTGGTCTAGGTCATGGCTAGCGTAGTTCCAGTTTCGCATACCCAAGCTTGAACACTGATCTGGACGTATCTCCGCTGCAATTGTTGATATGCTGATAATACGATGCGTTTTTCACTCCCGACATGCTGCGAAATACGTGGAACGACATCTTGTTTTCGCTACGTCAACTCTGTCCTAGGTCAACACCAGCGTATTTTCATCTTTGCACGTTCAAGCATGAATATTCATCTGAACGTATCTCCGCTGCTATCAAGGATATGTCTTTGTCTTTGTGCGCGTTATATTCCATATATGCTGCGAAATACGTGGAACGCTATCTTGTTTTCGCTACGACAACTCTGTCCTAGGTCGAGACCAGCGTATTTTCAGTTTTACGTATTCAAGCATGAATATTGATCTGAACGTATGTCCTCTGCTATTGGTGATATGTCGATAATTCGATGCGCATTATACTCCACATACGCCGCCAAATACGTGGAACGACAACCGCTTTGCGCTATGTCAGATCTGGTCTATGTCAAGACCAGCGTATTTCCAGTTTTGCATATTCAAGCATAAATATTCATCTGAACGTATCTCCGCTGCTGTTGGTGATATGTCGATAAAGCGATGCGCGTTATACAGCTCATATGCTGCCGAATACAGAGCACGACATTCGGTTTGCGCTACGTCAACTCTGGTATGGTTTAAGACCAGCGTATTTCCAGTTTTGCATATTCAATCCTGAATATTCATCTGAACGTATCTCCGCTGCTATTATTGTTATGTTGATAATTCGATGCGATTTTCACTCCCGACATGCTGCGAAATACGTGGAACGACGTTCTGTTTGCCCTACGTCAACTCTGGTCTAGGTCAATACCAGCGTATTTCCAGTTGTGCATATTCAAGCATGAATATTCATCTGAACGTATCTCCGCTGCTCTTGGTGATATGTCGATAAAGCGATGCGCGTTATGCAGCTCATATGCTGCCGAATACAGAGCACGACATCCTCTTATTGCTATGTGAAGCCTGATCTAGGTCTAATCCTGTGTATTTACACTTTTGCATATTCCGACTTCAATATTCAATTGAACGTATCTCCGCTGATACTGGTGATATGTGGATAATTCGATGCGCGTGATACTTCACAAATGCTGCCAAATACAGTGCACGATGTCCGGTTAGCGCCATGACAAGTTAGGTCTAGGTTAAATCCTGTGTATTTGCAGTTTTTCATATGAATGCTTGAATATTCATTTGAACGTATCTCCGCTGCTTTTGCGGATATGTCGATAATTCCATGCGCGTTATACACCTCATACGCTGCCAAATACGTGGAACGGCATCCTGTTTTCGCTACGTCAACTCGGTCCTAGGTCAAGACCAGCGTATTTCCAGTTTTGCATATTCAAGCAT
This sequence comes from Bombus pyrosoma, assembly GCF_014825855.1. Classification (NCBI taxonomy): domain Eukaryota; kingdom Metazoa; phylum Arthropoda; class Insecta; order Hymenoptera; family Apidae; genus Bombus; species Bombus pyrosoma. Next base: position 47 of record NW_025216180.1, on the reverse strand, counting down.
GAATATTCATCTGAACGTATCTTCGCTGCTATTCGAGACATGTCTAC
>NW_025216179.1:0-1479 GCF_014825855.1 Bombus pyrosoma | reverse complement strand
ATACGTTATAAGCTAATAGTATATAACGTTATAAGGTATAATGTAATACTACATAACGTAATACGTTATATCGTAATACCACATAACGTTATACGTTATAATGTAATGCTACATAACGTTATACGCTATAACGTAATACTACATAACGTTATACGTTATAAGCTAATAGTATATAACGTTATAAGATATAATGTGATACTACATAACGTAATACGTTATATCGTAATACCACATACCGTTATACGTTATAATGTAATGCAATATAACGTTATACGCTATAACGTAATACTACATAACGTTATACATTATAACGTGATACTATATAACGTTATACGTTATAATGTAATACTACATAACGTAATACGTTATATCGTAATACCACATAACGTTATACGTTATAACGTAATGGTATATAACGTTATAAGATATAATGTAATACTACATAACGTCCTACGTTATATCGTAATACCACATAACGTTATACGTTATAAGGTAATGTTATATAACGTTATACGTTATAACGTAATACTACATAACGTTACACGTTATAAGCTAATAGTATATAACGTTACACGTTATAAGCTAATAGTATATAACGTTACACGTTATAATGTAATACTACATAACGTTATACGTTATAAGCTAATAGTATATATCGTTATACGTTATAATATAATACCACATAACGTAATACGTTATATCGTAATACCACATACCGTTATACGTTATAACGTAATACCATATAATGTTATACGTCATAAGCTAATAGTATATGACGTTATACGTTACAATCTCATACTACATAACGTAATACGTTATATCGTAATACCACATAACGTTATACGTTATATCGTAATACCACATAACGTTATAAGATATAATGTAATACTACATAACGTCCTACGTTATATCGTAATACCACATAACGTTATACGTTATAATGTAATGCTATATAACGTTATACGTTACAATGTCATACTACATAACGTAATACGTTATATCGTAATACCACACACCGTTATACGTTATAATGTAATGCTATATAACGTTATACGCTATAACGTAATACTATATAACGTTATACGTTATAAGCTAATAGTATATAACGTTATAAGGTATAATGTAATACTACATACCGTAATACGTTATATCGTAATACCACATAACGTTATACGTTATAAGGTAATGCTATATAACGTTATACGTTATAACGTAATACTATATAATGTTATACGTCATAAGCTAATAGTATATGACGTTATACGTTACAATGTCATATTACATAACGTAATACGTTATATCGTAATACCACATACCCTTATACGTTATAATGTAGTGCTATATAACGTTATACGTTTTAACGTTATACTACATAACGTTATACTACATAACGTTATACGTTATAAGCTAATAGTATATATCGCTATACGTTATAACGTAATACTACATAACGTAATACGTTATATCGTAATACCACAT
>NW_025216178.1:0-1479 GCF_014825855.1 Bombus pyrosoma | reverse complement strand
GAAATACTACATAACGGTATACGTTAAACGTTACAACGTAATACTATATTACGTTATACGATATAACGTATTACCATATAACGATATGCGCTATAACGTAATACTACATAACGTTATACGATGTAACGTAATATTACATAACGTTATACGTTATATCGTATTACTATATAACGATATACGTTATAACGTATTACCATATCACGATATACGTTATAACGAAATACTACATGACGGTATACGTTATAACGTAATACTATATAACGTTAAACGTTACAACGTAATAATATATCACGTTATACGTTATAACGTACTACCATATAACGATATACGCTATAACGTAATACTACATAACGTTATACGATGTAACGTAATATTACTTAACGTTATACGTTATATCGTATTACTATATAACGATATACCTTGTAACGTATTACCATATAACGATATACGTTATAACGTAATACTACATAACGTTATACATGATAACGTATTACTATATAACGATATGCGTTATAAAATAATACTATATCACGTTATATGTTATAACGTGATGCTACATAACGTTATACGTTATAACGTGATGCTGCATTATGTTGTACGTTATAACGTACTACCATATAACGATATACGTTATAGCGTATGACCATATAACGATATACGTTATGACGTTATACTACATAACGTTATACGTTATAACGTAATACTATATAACGTAATACTACATAACGATACGCGATATAACGTACTACCATATAACGATATTTGTTATATCGTATTACTATATAACGATATACGTTATAACCTAATTATATATGACGTTATACGTTATACGATATAACGTAATACTACATATCATTATACGTCATAACATAATACTACTGAACGTTACACTTTATAACGTATTACCATATAACGATACACGTTATGACGTTATACTACATAACGTTATACGTTATAACGTAATACTATATAACGTAATTCTACATAACGATATACGATATAACGCACTACCATATAACGATATATGTTACAACGTATTACCATATAACGATGTACGTTATAACGAAATACTACATAACGGTATACGTTAAACGTTACAACGTAATAATATATCACGTTATATGTTATAACGTATCACCATATAACGATATACGCTATAAAGTAATACTACATAACGTTATACGATGTAACGTAATATTACTTAACGTTATACGTTATATCGTATTACTATATAACGATATACGTTATAACGTATTACCATATAACGATATACGTTATAGCGAAATACTACATGACGGTATACGTTATAACGTAATACTATATAACGTTAAACGTTACAACGTAATAATATATCACGTTATACGTTATAACGTATCACCATATAACGATATACGCTATAACGTAATACTACATAACGTTATACGATATAACGTAATACTATATAACGTAATACTACATATCGTTATACCTTGTAACGTA
>NW_025216177.1:0-2906 GCF_014825855.1 Bombus pyrosoma | reverse complement strand
TGTCATAACGTATTACCATATATCGTTATACGTTATAACGCAATACTGCATGACGTTATACGTTTTAACGTAATGCTATATAACGTTATACGTTTTATCGTAATGCGACATAGCGTTACACGTTATTCCTTAATACTACATAGTGATATATGTCATAACGTTGTACCATATAACGTTATACGTTATATCATAATACTACATAACGATATATGTCATAACGTATTACCATATAACGTTATACGTTATAACGCAATACTGCATAACGTTATACGTTATAACGTAATGCTACATAACGTTATACGTTATACCGTAATACTACATAACGTTATACGTCATAAAGTATGACCATATAACGTTATACGTTATATCGTAATGCTACATAACGTTATACGTTATTACGTTATGCTATATAACGTTATACGTTATACCGTAATGCTACATAACGTTATACGTTATACCGTAATGTTACATAACGTTATACGTTACATCGTTATGCTATATATCGTTATACGTTATAACGTATGCTACATAACGTTTTACGTTATAACGTAATGTTACATAACGTTATACGTTATATCGCAATACTACATATTGTTATACTTTATGACGTATTACCATATATCGGTATACGTTATAACGTAACACTACATAACGTTATACGTTATAACGTAATGCTATATAACGTTATACGTAATACCGTAATACTACATAACGCTATACGTCATAACGTATCACCATATAACGTTATACGTTATTTCGTATTGCTACATAACGTTATACGTTATAACGTTATGCTATATATCGTTAGACGTTATACCGTAATGCTACATAACGTTATACGTTACATCGTAATGCTATATAACTATATACGTTATATCGTAATGCTATATATCGTTACACGTTATATTTTAATACTACATAACGATATATTTCATAACGTATCTCCGTATAACGTTATACGTTATATCGTAGTGCTACATAACGTTATACGTTATATCGTAACGCTATATAACGTTATACGTAATACCGTAATACTACACAACGCTATACGTTATAACGTATCACCATATAACGTTATGCGTTATTTCGTAATGCTACATAACGTTATACGTTATAACGTTATGCTATATATCGTTATACGTTATACCGTAATGCTACATAACGTTATACGTTACATCGTAATACTATATAACGTTATACGTTATAATGTAATGCTACACAACGTTATACGTTATAACGTAATGCTACATAACGTTATACGTTATACCGTAATACTACATAACGATATACGTCATAACGTATTACCATATAACGTTATACGTTTCATCGTAATACTACATAGCGATATACGTTATAACGTAATGGTACATAACGTTATACGTTATATCGTAATACTACATACCGTTATACTTTATAACGTATTACCATATATCGGTATACGTTTTAACGTAACGCTACATGACGTTATACGTTATAACGTAATGCTACATAACGTTATACGTAATACCGTAATACTACATAACGCTATACGATATAACGTATTTCCATATAACGTTATACGTTATAACGTAATGCTATATAACGTTATACGTTATAACGTAATGCTATATAACGTTATACGTTATAACGTTATGCTATGTAACGTTGTACGTTATATCGTAATGCTACATAACGTTATACGTTATACCGTAATGCTACATAACGTTATACGTTACATCGTAATACTATATAACGTTGTACGTTATAACGTAATGCCATATATCGTTATACGTTATACCGTAATACTACATGACGTTATACGTCATAAAGTATTACCATATAACGTTATACATTATATCGAAATGCTACATAACGTTATACGTTATAACGTTATGCTATATAACGTTGTACGTTATATCGTAATGCTACATAATGTTATACGTTATACCGTAATGCTACATAACGTTATACGTTACATCGTAATACTATATAACTTTGTACGTTATAACATATTACCATATATCGTTATACGTTATAACGTAACACTACAGAACGTTATACGTTATAACGTAATGCCATATAAGGTTATACGTTATCCCGTAATACTACATACCGTAATACGTCATAACGTATCACCATGTATCGTTATACGTTATTTCGTAATGCTACATAACGTTATACGTTGTAACGTTATGCTATATAACGTTATACGTTATAACGTATTACCATATAACGTTATACGTCACAACGTACTACCATATAACGTTATACGTTATACCGTAATGCTACATAACGTTATACGTTATACCGTAATGCTACATAACGTTATACGTTATACCGTAATGCTACATAACGTTATACGTTACATCGTAATACTATATATCGTTATACGTTATAACGTAACACTACATAACGTTATACGTTATACCGTAATGCTACATAACGTTATACGTTATACCGTAATGCTACATAACGTTACTCGTTGTATCTTAATCCTACATAACGATATATGTCATAACGTATTACCATATAACGTTATACGTTATAACGCAATACTGCATAACGTTATACGTTATAACGTAATGCTATATATCGTTATACGTTATACCGTAATGCTACATATCGTTATACGATACATCGTGATACTACTTATCGTTATACTATATAACGTATTACCATATATCGGTATACGTTATAACGTAACGCTACATAACGTTATACGTTATAACGTAATGCTACATAACGTTATACGTAATGCCGTAATACTACATAACGATATATGTCATAACGTATTACCATATATCGTTATACGTTATAACGCAATACTGCATGACGTTATACGTTTTAACGTAATGCTATATAACGTTATACGTTTTATCGTAATGCGACATAGCGTTACACGTTATTCCTTAATACTACATAGTGAT
>NW_025216176.1:0-1479 GCF_014825855.1 Bombus pyrosoma | reverse complement strand
TATAACGTTATATACTATTAGCTTATAACGTATAACGTTATATAGTATCACGTTATAACGTATAACGTTATGTACCTTTACGTTATAACGTATAACGTTATGTGGTTTTACGATATAACGTATTGCGTTATGTATTATTACATTGTAACGTATAAAGTTATATACCATTAGTTTATAACGTATAACGTTATGTAGTATTTCGTTATAGCGTATAGCGTTATGTGGTATTACGATATAACGTATTACGTTATGTGGTTTTACGATATAACGTATTGCGTTATGTATTATTACATTGTAACGTATAACGTTATATACCATTAGTTTATAACGTATAACGTTATGTAGTATTACGTTATAGCGTATAGCGTTATGTGGTTTTACGATATAACGTATTGCGTTATGTATTATTACATTGTAACGTATAAAGTTATATACCATTAGTTTATAACGTATAACGTTATGTAGTATTACGTTATAGCGTATAGCGTTATGTGGTATTACGATATAACGTATTACGTTATGTGGTTTTACGATATAACGTATTGCGTTATGTATTATTACATTGTAACGTATAACGTTATATACCATTAGTTTATAACGTATAACGTTATGTAGTATTACGTTATAGCGTATAGCGTTATGTGGTATTACGATATAACGTATTACGTTATGTAGTATGACATTATATCTTTTAACGTTATATACTATTAGCTTATGACGTAAAACATTATATAGTATTACGTTATAACGTACAACGTTATATAGCATTACATTACAACGTATAACGGTATGTGGTATTACGATATAACATATTACGTTATGTAGTATGACATTGTAACGTATAACGTTACATACTATTAGCTTATGACGTATAACATACATAACTATTATATAGTATTACGTTATAACGTATAACGTTATATAGCATTACCTTATAACGTATAACGTTATGTAGTATTACGTTATAGCGTATAGCGTTATGTGGTATTACGATATAACATATTACATTATGTAGTATTACATTATATCTTATAACGTTATATACTACTAGCTTATAACGTATAACGTTATATAGTCTTACGTTATAACGTTTAACGTTATATAGCATTACGTTATAACGTATAACGTTATGTGGTATTACGATATAACATATTACGTTATGTAGTATTACATTATATCTTATAACGTTACATACTACTAGCTTAAAACGTATAACTTTATATAGTATCACGTTATAACGTATAACGTTATATATCATTACGTTATAACGTATAACGGTAAGTGGTATTACGATATATCTTATTACGTTATGTAGTATTACATTATAACGTATAACGTTATATACTACTAGCTTATAACGTATAACGTTATGTAGTATTACGTTATAGCGCATAACGTTATGTAGTATTACGTTATAACGTATAACGTTATATACCACTAGCTTACAACGTATAACGCTATGTACTATTACGTTATAAC
>NW_025216175.1:0-1481 GCF_014825855.1 Bombus pyrosoma | reverse complement strand
AACGTATAACGTTGTGTAGTATTACGATGTAACGTATATCGTTATGTAGTATTAAGATATAACGTGTAACGATATGCAGCATTACGATATAACGCACAACGATATGTAGCATTACGATATAACGTATAACGTTATATGGTAATACGTTATGACATATATCGTTATGCAGTATTAAGATATAACGAGTAACGTTATGTAGAATTACGGTATAACGTCCAACGTTATGTAACATTACCTTATAACGTATAACGTAATGTAGCATTACGTTATAACGTATAAAGATATGTAGTGTTACGTTACAACATATAACGATATATGGTAATACGTTATATCGTATAACGTAATGTAGTATTGCGATGTAACGTATAACGCTATATAGCATTACGTTATAACGTATAACGTAATGTAGCATTACGTTATAGCGTATAACGATATGTAGTGTTACGTTATAACGTATAACGATATATGGTAATACGTTATAACGTATAACGTTATGTAGTATTACGACGTAACGTATAACGTTATGTAGCATTGCGGAAGAACGTATAACGTTATGTAGCATTGCGGAATAACGTATAACGATATGTAGCATTACGATATAACGTACAACGATATATGGTAATACCTTATAACGTATAACGTTATATGTTAATACGTTATGACATGTATCGTTATGTAGTATTAAGATATAACGAGTAACGTTATATAGCATTACGTTATAACGTATAACGTTATATGGTAATACGTTATGACGTAAAGCGTTATGTAGTATTGCGGTATAACGTGTAACGTTATGTAGCATTACGTTATAACGTATAACGATATATGGTATACGTTATGACATATATCGTTATGCAGTATTAAGATATAACGAGTAACGTTATGTAGTATTACGATGTGACGTATAAGGCTATGTAGCATTACGTTATAACGTATAACGTAATGTAGCATTACGTTATAACGTATAACGATATGTAGTGTTACGTTATAACGTATAACGATATATGGTAATACGTTATAACGTATAACGTTATATAGTATTACGACGTAACGTATAACGTTATGTAGCTTTGCGGAATAACGTATAACGATATGTAGCATTACGATATAACGTATAACGATATATGGTAATACGTTATGACATGTATCGTTATGTAGTATTAAGATATAACGAGTAACGTTATATAGCATTACGTTATAACGTATAACGTTATATGGTAATACGTTATGACGTATAGCGTTATGTATTATTACGGTATAACGTGTAACGTTATGTAGCATTACGTTATAACGTATAACGATATACGGTAACACGTTATAACGTATAACGTTATGTAGTATTACGATGTAACGTATAACGTTATGTAGCATTACGGTATAACGTATAACGATATATGGTAATACGTTATGACTTATAACGTTATGTACCATTACGTTATAACGTATAACGTTATGTAGTATTACGATGTAACGTATAACGT
>NW_025216174.1:0-1481 GCF_014825855.1 Bombus pyrosoma | reverse complement strand
TAGTATTACGTTATAACTTATAACGTTATATAGCATTACCATATAACGTATAACGTTATATAGTGTTACGTTATAAAGTATAACGTTATGTGGTATTACGATATAACGTATTACGTTATGTGGTATTACGTTATGTAGTATTATGTAATAACGTATAACACTAGTTAGTATTTTGTAAAAACGTATAACGTTATATAGTATTACACTATATCGTATGACGCTATATACTATTAGCTTATAACGTATAACGTTATATGGTATTACGTTATTACGTATAACGTTATGTGGTACTACGACGTATCGTATTACTTTATGTAGTGTTACATTATAACGTAGAACGTTATATACTATTAGCTTATAACGTATAACATTATATAGTGTTACGTTATAACTTATAACGTTATATAGCGTTACCATAAAACGAATAACGTTATATCGTGTTTCGTTATAACGTATAACGTAATGTAGTATTAAGTAATAACGTATAACATTATTTAGTATTATGTAATAACGTATAACGATATATAGTATTACATTATAACGTATTACGTTATGTGGTATTACGATATAACGTATTACGTTATGTAGTATTACATTATAACGTATAACGTTATATAATATTAGCTTATGATGTATAACATTATATAGTATTACATTATATCGTATAACGTTATATCGCATTACATTATAACGTATAACGGTATGTGGTATTACGATATAACGTATTACGTTATGTAGTATTACATTATAACGTTTGACGCTATATACTATTAGCTTATAACGTATAACGTTATACGGTATTACGTTATTACGTATAACGTTATGTGGTACTACGACATATCGTATTACTTTATGTAGTGTTACATTATAACGTAGAACGTTATATACTATTAGCTTATAACGTATAACATTATATACTATTACGTTATAACTTATAACGTTATATAGCGTTACCATAAAACGAATAACGTTATATCGTGTTACGTTATAACGTATAACGTAATGTAGTATTATGTAATAACGTATAACATTATTTAGTATTATCTAATAACGTATAACGATATATAGTATTACATTATAACGTATTACGTTATGTGGTATTACGATATAACGTATTACGTTATGTAGTATTACATTATAACGTATAACGTTATATAATATTAGCTTATGATGTATAACATTATATAGTATTACATTATATCGTATAACGTTATATAGCATTACATTATAACGTAAAACGGTATGTGGTATTACGATATAACGTATTACGTTATGTAGTATTACATTATAACGTATAACGTTATATACAATTAGCTTATAACGTATAACGTTATGTAGTATTACGTTATAACGTATAACGTTATATAGCGTTACCGTATAACATATAACGTTATATAGTGTTACGTTATAACGTATAACGTTATGTAGTATTATGTAATAACGTATAACACTAGTTAGTATTTTGTAAAAACGTATAACGT
>NW_025216173.1:0-1482 GCF_014825855.1 Bombus pyrosoma | reverse complement strand
CATTACGTTATAACGTATAACGCTACGTAGATATATGTTATAACGTATAACGTTATGTAGCATTGCGTTATAACGTATAACGTTATGTAGATATATGTTATAACGTAAAACGTTATGTAGCATTACGTTATAACGTATAACGTTATGTAGATATATGTTATAACGTATAACGTTATATAGTGTTACGATACAACGTATAGCGTTATGTAGTATTACGTTATAACATATTACGATATGTAGTATTACGATGTACCGTATAATGTTATGTAGCATTACGTTATAACGTATAACGTTATGTAGGTGTATGTTATAACGTATAACGTTATGTAGCATTACGTTATAACGTATGACGCAATGTAGATATATGTTATAACGTATAACGTTACGTAGCATTGCGTTATAACGTATAACGTTATGTAGATATATGTTATAACGTAAAACGTTATGTAGCATTACGTTATAACGTATAACGTTATGTAGATATATGTTATAACGTATAACGTTATGTAGCATTGCGTTATAACGTATAACGTTATGTAGATATATGTTATAACGTATAACGTTATGTAGCATTGCGTTATAACGTATAACGTTATGTAGATATATGTCATAACGTAAAACGTTATGTAGCATTACGTTATAACGTATAACGTTATGTAGATATATGTTATAACATATAACGTTATATAGTGTTACGATACAACGTATAACGTTATGTAGTATTACGTTATAACATATAACGATATGTAGTATTACGATATACCGTATAATGTTATGTAGCATTACGTTATAACGTATAACGATATGTAGTATTACGATATACCGTATAATGTTATGTAGCATTACGTTATAACGTATAACGTTATGTAGGTGTATGTTATAACGTATAACGTTATGTAGCATTACGTTATAACGTATGACGCAATGTAGATATATGTTATAACGTATAACGTTATATAGTATTACGTTATAACGTATAACGTTATATGGTATTAGGATGTAACGTATAACGTTATGTAGCATTACGTTATAACGTATAACGCTATGTAGATATATGTTATAACGTATAACGTTATGTAGCATTACGGTATAACGCATAACGTTATGTAGCATTACGTTATAACGCATAACGTTATGTAGCATTACGTTATAACGTATAACGTTATATAGTATTACGTTATAACGTATAACGTTATATGGTATTATGATGTAACGTATAACGTTATGTAGCATTACGTTATAACATATAGCGGTATGTAGTATTACGATATAACGTATAACGGTATGTAGCATTACGTTATAACGTATAACGTTATGTAGGTGTATGTTATAACGTATAACGTTATGTAGCATTACGTTATAACGTATGACGCAATGTAGATATATGTTATAACGTATAACGTTACGTAGCATTACGTTATAACGTATAACGTTATGTAGATATATGTTATAACGTATAACGTTATGTAGCATTGCGTTATA
>NW_025216172.1:0-1482 GCF_014825855.1 Bombus pyrosoma | reverse complement strand
TAACGTATTACGTTATGTAGCATTACGTTATAACGTATAACGTTATGTAGCATTGCGTTATAACGTATAACGTTATATAGCAATACGTTATAACGTATAACGTTATGTCATATTACGATATAACGTATAACGTCATGTAGTATTACGTTATAGCGTATGACGTTATGTAGCATTACGTTATAACGTATAACGTTATGTACTATTACGTTATAACGTATAAGGTCATGTAGTATTACGTTGTAGCGTATAACGTTATGTAGCATTACGTTATAACGTATAACGTTATGTAGACATATGTTATAACGTATAACGTTATGTACTATTACGTTAGAACGTATAACGTTTTGTCATATTGCGATATAACGTATAAGGTTACGTAGTATTACGTTATAGCGTATAACGTTATGTAGCATTACGTTATAACGTATAACGTTATGTAGCATTACGTTATAACGTATAACGTTGCGTAGTATTACGTTATAACGTATAACCTTATGTAGTATTATGTTATAACGTATAACGTTAGGTCATATTACGATATAACGTATAACGTCATGTAGTATTACGTTATAGCTTATAACGTTATGTAGCATTACGTTATAACGTATAACGTTTTCTCATATTGCGATATAACGTATAAGGTCATGTAGCATTACGTTATAACGTACAACGTTATGTACTATTACGTTATAACGTATAACGTTTCGTCATATTGCGATATAACGTATAAGGTAATGTAGTATTACGTTATAGCGTATAACGTTATGTAGTATTACGATATAACGTATAACGTTATGTAGACATATGTTATAGCGTATAACGCTATATAGTATTACGTTATAACGTATAACGTTATATGGTATTAGGATGTAACGTATAACGTTATGTAGCATTACGTTATAACGTATAACGCTATGTAGATATATGTTATAACGTATAACGTTATGTAGCATTACGTTATAACGTATAACGTCATGTAGCATTACGTAATAACGTATAACGTTATATAGTATTACGTTATAACGTATAACGTTAAGTACTATTACGTTATAACGTATAACGTTTTGTCATATTGCGATATAACGTATAAGGTCACGTAGCATTACGTTATAACGTACAACGTTATGTACTATTACGTTATAACGTATAACGTTTTGTCATATTGCGATATAACGGATAAGGTCATGTGGTATTACGTTATAGCGTATAACGTTATGTAGCATTACGTTATAACGTATAACGTAATGTAGACATATGTTATAACGTATAACGTTATATAGCAATACGTTATAACGTATAACGTTATATGGTATTAGGATGTAACGTATAACGTTATGTAGCATTACGTAATAACGTATAACGTTATGTAGTATTACGTTATAACGTATAACGTTATGTCATATTACGATATAACGTATAACGTCATGTAGTATTACGTTATAGCGTATAACGTTATGTAGCATTACGTTATAACGTACAACG
>NW_025216171.1:0-1482 GCF_014825855.1 Bombus pyrosoma | reverse complement strand
TAATACGTTATGACTTATAACGTTATATAGTACTACATTATGACGTAAAACGATGTGTAGTATTATGATATAACGTATAACGTTACATAGTATGGCGTTATAACGTATAACCTTATACAGTATTACGATATAACATATAACATTGTATAGTAATACGTTATGACGTATAACGTTATATGGTATGACGATATAACGTATAACTTTTTATAGTACTACGTTGTGACGTATAACGTTGTATAGTATTACGTTATGACGTATAACGTGGTGCAGTATAGTGATATAACGTATAACGTTATATGCTATTACGATATAGCGTATAACGTTATACGGTATTACGATATAGCATATAACGTTATATAGTACAAGGTTACGACATATAACGTTGTATAGTATTACGTTATAACGTATAACGTCATATGGTATTACGATATAACATCTAACGTTGTATGTTACTACGATATAGCGTATAACGTTATACGGTATTGCGATATAACATATAACGTTATATTGTACTATGTTATGGCGTATAACGTTCTGTAGTATGATGATATAGCATATAACGTTATATAGTACAACGTTATGACGTATAACGTTGTATAGTATTACGTTATGACGTATAACGTTGTGCAGTATTATCATATAACGTATAACGTTATATGCTATTACGATATAGCGTATAACGTTTTACGGTATAACGATATAACATATAACGTTATACAGTACTACGCTATGAGGTATAACGTTCTGTAGTATGATGATACAGCTTATAACGTTATATAGTACTACGTTATGACGTAAAACGATGTGTGGTATTATGATGTAACGTATAACGTTTCATGGTATGACATTATAACGTATAAACTTATACAGCATTACGATATAACGTATAACGTTATATAGTAATACGTTATGACTTATAACGTTATATATGCTACGTTATGACGTGTAACGTTCTGTAGTATTATGATATAACGTATTACGTTATATGCTATTACGATATAGCGTATAACGTTATACGGTATCACGATATAACATATAACGTTATATAGTACAACGTTATGACGTATAACGTTGTATAGTATTACGTTATGACGTATAACGTTGTGCAGTATTATGATATAACGTATAACGTTATATGTTACTACAATATAGCGTATACCGTTATACGGTATTACGATATAACATATAACGTTATATAATACTACGTTATGACGTATAACGTTCTGTAGTATGATGATATAACGTATAACGTTATATGCTATTACGATATACCGTATAACGTTATACGGTATCACAATAAAACATATAACGTCATATAGTACTAGGTTACGACGTACAACGTTGTATAGTATTACGTTATAGCCGATAATGTTATATGGTATTACGATATAACATCTAACGTTATATGTTACTACGATATAGCGTATAACGTTATACGGTATTACGATATAACATATAACGTTATATAGTAATACGTTATGA
>NW_025216170.1:0-1483 GCF_014825855.1 Bombus pyrosoma | reverse complement strand
CCCTTCTGCCGACATTCAAGGCTCAGTTGAAAACCGGCACGGACTAGGGGAATCCGGCTGTCCGTTTACAGCGACGCATTTCGAGACTGTGGAAGCAACGTGATTTCAGATCAGTGCTCTTAGTGTCCACGTGCGGAAATGGAAAACATTAAAAAAGAGCGGGTAAACGTCGGGAGGAACCGGAACTCTCTTAAGGTGTATTGTCCAGATACTTCGAAGTGCACAACGCGCGTACGTAGCGAGATATACTTTCATTCCTCCCTTTTTTCGATAAAAAACGTTCGTTCGATCGATGAGAAATGAAACCAAGGAAAATATTATGTACATGTATAGCGTGGAAATTGCAAGCGCTGCTCGCTCGCTGCGTTCGCTCGTATAAATCTACCCTAACGTCACAACCGCTCCTGCTCGTTCCTAAATTTCAAGAAAATCTCCTTCGTATCGACGACTGAACGTAAGAGGAATGTGCTTTAGGTTGGGCTATAGTTTTTCGAGCGAGCATAGCGAGCGAGCAACGCGTAAACGCGTGTCGCAAACCAACGGTTTGGACCGTAGGGTCTTTGAAGTATACGCATCAGCCCGACGAACTGCAGGGTTTTCCCGAATAGTATCCGAAAGTAAGGTTGCAGGTTTCGATATTTTTATGCAATTCGTTATGTTTCGTCCTTATATAGTGAAACGTAACGGTTATTTAATCGCTGAGAAAGTTTGAAAGAAATCCTTCCCTTCTGCCGACATTCAAGGCTCAGTTGAAAACTGGCACGGACTGGGGGAATCCGGCTGTCCATTTACAGCGACGCATTTCGAGGCTGTGGAAGCAACGTGATTTCAGATCAGTGCTCTTAGTGTCCACGCGCGGAAATGGAAAACATTAAAAAAGAGCGGGTAAACATCGGGAGGAACCGGGACTCTCTTAATTGTATCTGTATTGTCCAGATACTTCGAAGTGCACAACGCGCGTACTTATCGAGATGTACTTTCATTCCTCCCTTTTTTCGATACAAAACGTTCGTGCGATCGATGAGAAATGAAACCAAGGAAAATATTATGTACATGTATAGCGTGGAGATTGCAAGCGCTGCTCGCTCGCTGCGTTCGATCGTATAAATCTACCCTAACCTCACAACCGCTCTCGCACGTTCGCAAATTTCAAGAAAATCTCCTTCGTATCGACGACTGAACGTAAGAGGAATGTGTTTTAGATGGGCTATAGTTGTTCGAGCGATCATAGCGAGCGAGCAACGCGTAAACGCGTGTCGCAAACCAACGGTTTGGACCGTAGGTTCTTTGAAGTATACGCATCAGCCCGACGAACTGCAGGGTTTTCCCGAATAGTTTCCGAAAATAAGGTTGCAGGTTTCGATATTTTTATGCAATTCGTTATGTTTCGTCCTTATATAGTGAAACGTAACGGTTATTTAATCGCTGAGAAAGTTTGAAAGAAATCCTTCCCTTCTGCCGACATTCAAGGCTCAGTTGAAAA
>NW_025216169.1:0-1484 GCF_014825855.1 Bombus pyrosoma | reverse complement strand
CGTAACACCACATAACGTTATACGTTATGTCGTATTGCTATATGATGTTATGCATTATATCCCAATACTACATTACGTTATACGTCATATCGTAATACCATATAACGTCATACGTCATATCGTTTTCCTATATGACGTTATACGTTATATCCTAGTACTACATTACGTTATACGTCATATCCTAATACTACATTACGTTATACGTTATATCCTAATACTACATTATGTTATACGTCATATCGTAGTACCACACAACGTTATACGTTATATCGTATTGCCATATG
The DNA here is from genome assembly GCF_014825855.1 of Bombus pyrosoma. Lineage (NCBI taxonomy): Eukaryota > Metazoa > Arthropoda > Insecta > Hymenoptera > Apidae > Bombus > Bombus pyrosoma. The sequence goes on along the minus strand of NW_025216169.1, from coordinate 1,200 downwards.
ACGTTATGCGTTATATCCTATTACTACATTATGTTATACGTCATATCGTAATGTCACATAACGTTATCCGTTGTAATATAACACTATATAACGGTATACGTCATATCGTAACACCACATAACGTTATACGTTATATCGCAGTACCACATGACGTTATACGATATATCGTAATACTATATACCGTTATACGTCGTATCGTAACACCACATAACGTTATACATTATAACGTAATACTATATAACGTTATACGTCATATCGTTACACCACCTAACGTTATATGCTATATCGTAATACCGCATAACGTTATACGATATATCGTATTGCTATATGACGTTATACGTCATATCGTTACACCACATAACGTTATACGTTATAATGTAATACTATGTAACGTTATACGTCATATCGTAACACCACATAACGTTATACCTTATATCGCAGTACCACATGACGTTATACGATATATCGTAATACCATATAACGATATACGTCGTATCGTAACACCACATAACGTTATACATTATAACGTAATACTATATAACGTTATACGTCATATCGTTACACCACCTAACGTTATATGCTATATCGTAATACCGCATAACGTTATACGATATATCGTATTGCTATATGACGTTATACGTCATATCGTAACACCACATAACGTTATACGTTATATCGTATTGCTATATCATGTTATACATTGTATCCCAATTCTACATTACGTTATACGCCATATCGTAATACCATATAACGTTAAACGTCATATCGTAACACCACATAACGTTATACGTTATATCGCATTGCTATATGACGTTATGCGTTATATCCTATTTCTACATTATGTTATACGTCATATCGTAATGCCACATAACGTTATCCGTTATAATATGACACTATATAACGGTATACGTCATATCGTAATGCCACATAACGTTATCCGTTATAATATGACACTATATAACGGTATACGTCATATCGTGACACCACATAACGTTATACGTTATATCGCAGTACCACATAACGTTATACGATATATCGTATTGCTATATGACGTTATACGTCATATCGTTACACCACATAGCGTTATACGTTATAACGTAATACTATGTAACGTTATACGTCATATCGTAACACCACATAACGTTATACGTTATATCGCAGTACCACATAACGTTATACGATATATCGTATTGCTATAAG
>NW_025216168.1:0-1484 GCF_014825855.1 Bombus pyrosoma | reverse complement strand
AACGTTATATAGCATTACGTTATAACGTATAACGTTATATAGTATTACGTTATAACGTATAACGATATGTAGTATTACGTTATAACGTATAACGTCATGTAGCATTATGATATAACCTATAACGTTATATAGCATTACGGTATAACGTATAAAGCTATATAGTATTACGTTATAACGTATAACGTTATGTAGCATTACGATATATCGTATAACGTTATGTAGTATTACGTTAAGACGTATAACGTTATGCAGCATTACGGCATAACGTACAACGTTATGTAGCATTACAATATAACATATAACGTTATGTGGCATTACGTTATAATGTATAAAGTTATATAGCATTGCGTTATGACGTGTAACGTTATATAGCATTACGTCATAACGAATAACGATATGTAGCATTACGGCATTACGTATAACGTTATGTAGTATTACGTTATAACGTATAACGTCATGTAGCATTATGATATAACCTATAACTTTATATGGTATTACGGTATAACGTGTAACGTTATATAGCATTACGTTATAACGTATAACGTTATATAGTATAACGTTATAACGTATAACGTCATGTAGCATTACGATGTAACGCATAACGTTATGTAGTATTACATTATAACGTATAACGTTATATAGCATCGCGTTATGACTTACATCGTTATATAGTGTTACGTTAAATCGTATAACGTTATGTAGTATTACGTTATACCGTATAACGTTATGTAGCATTACGGTATAACGTATAACGTTATATGGCATTGCGTTATGACGTATAACGCTATGTAGCACTATGATATAACCTATAACGTTATGTAGTATTACGTTATAACGTATAACGTTATGTAGTACTACCTTATAACGTATAACGTTATGTAGCATTACGATATATCGGATAACCTTATGTAGTATTACGTTATAACGTATAACGTTATGTAGCATTACGTTATAACGTATAACGTTATGTAGTATTACGTTATAACGAATAACGATATGTAGCATTACGGCATAACGTATAACGTTATGTAGCATTACGTTATAACGTATAACGTTATATAGCATTACGGTATAACGTATAACGTTATGTATTATTGCGTTGTATCGTATAACGTTTTATAGCATTGCGTTATGACGTATAACGCTATGTAGCACTATGATATAACGTATAACGTTATGTAGTATTACGTTATAACGTATAACGTTATGTAGCATTACCATATGACTTATAACGTTATATAGCATTACGATATAACGTATAACGTTATATAGTATTACGTTATTACGTTTAACGTTATGTGGCATTACGATATATCGTATATCGTTATGTAGTATTACGTTATAACGTATAACGTTATGCAGCATTACGGTATAACGTATAACGTTATGTAGCATTACAATATAACATATAACATTATGTAGCATTACGGTATAACGTATAACGTTATATAGTGTTACGTTATAGCGTATAACGTTATGTAGTA
>NW_025216167.1:0-1484 GCF_014825855.1 Bombus pyrosoma | reverse complement strand
TAACGTTATACGTTATATCGTAATGCTACATAACGTTTTACGTTCTAACATATATCTACATACCGTTATACGTTATAACGCAATGCTACATAACGTTATACGTTATAACGTAATACTATATAACGTTACACGTTATAACGTAATGCTACATAACGTTATACGTTATAACATATATCTACATAGCGTTATACGTTATAACGTAATGCTACATAACGTTATACGTTATATCGTAATACTACATATCGTTATATGTTATAACGTAATACTACATAACGTTATACGTTATATCGTAATGCTACATAACGTTTTACGTTCTAACATATATCTACATACCGTTATACGTTATAACGCAATGCTACATAACGATATACGTTATAACATATATCTACATAGCGTTATACGTTATAACGTAATGCTACATAATGTTATACGTTACATCCAAATACCATATAACGTTATACGTTATAACGTAATGCTACATAACGTTATACGTTATAACGTAATACTATATAACGTTATACGTTATAACGTAATACTATATAACGTCATACATTATAACGTAATGCTACATAACGATATACGTTATAACATATATCTACATAGCGTTATACGTTATAACGTAATGCTACATAACGTTATACGTTACATCCAAATACCATATAAAGTTATACGTTATAACGTAATGCTACATAACGTTATACGTTACATCCTAATACCATATAACATTATACGTTATTACGTAATGCTACATAACGTTATACGTTATATCGTAATACTACATATCGTTATATGTTATAACGTAATACTACATAACGTTATATGTTATATCGTAATGCTACATAACGTTATACGTTATAACATATATCTACATAGCGTTATACGTTATAACGTAATGCTACATAACGTTATATGTTACATCCTAGTACCATATAACGTTATACGTTATAACGTAATACTATATAACGTTATACGTTATAACGTAATGCTACATAACGTTATACGTTATATCGTAATACTACATATCGTTATATGTTATAACGTAATACTACATAACATTATACGTTGTATCGTAATGCTACATACCGTTACACGTTATAACATATATCTACATAACGTTATACGTTACATTCTAATACCATATAACGTTATACGTTATAACGTAATACTATATAACGTTATACGTTATAACGTAATGCTACATAACGTTATACGTTGTAACATATATCTACATAACGTTATACGTTGTATCGTAATACTACATATCGTTATATGTTATGGCGTAATACTACATAACGTTATACGTTACATCCTAATACCATATAACGTTATACGTTATAACGTAATACTATATAACGTTATACATTATAACGTAATGCTACATAACGATATACGTTATAACATATATCTACATAGCGTTATACGTTATAACGTAATGCTACATAACGTTATACGTTACATCCAAATACCATATAACGTTATACGTT
>NW_025216166.1:0-2906 GCF_014825855.1 Bombus pyrosoma | reverse complement strand
AGCATTACGTTATAACGTATAACGGCATGTAGTGTTACGTTATAACGTATAACGATATATGGTAATACGTTACAACGTATAACGTTATGTAGTTTTACGATGTAACGTGTAACGTTATGTAGTATTACGGTATAACGTATAATGTTATGTAGCATTACGTTATAACGTATAACGTTATGTAGTGTTACGCTATAACGTATAACGGTATGTAGTATTACGGTATAACGTATAACGTTATGTAGTGTTACGCTATAACGTATAACGGTATATGGTAATACGTTATGACGTATAACGTTATGTAGTATTACGGTATAACGTATAACGTTATGTAGCATTACGTTATAACGTATAACGGCATGTAGTGTTACGTTATAACGTATAACGATATATGGTATAACGTTACAACGTATAACGTTATGTAGTTTTACGATGTAACGTGTAACGTTATGTAGTATTACGGTATAACGTATAATGTTATGTAGCATTACGTTATAACGTATAACGGTATGTAGTTTTACGTTATAACGTATAACGATATATGGTAATACGTTACAACGTATAACGTTATGTAGTTTTACGATATAACGCATAACGATATATAGCATTACGTTATAACGTATGACGTTATATGGTAATACGTTATGACGTATAACATTATGTAGTATTACGGTATAACGTATAACGTTATGTAGTATTACGTTATAACGTATAACGGTATGTAGTGTTACGTTATAACGTATAACGATATATGGTAATACGTTACAACGTATAACGTTATGTAGTATTACGGTATAACGTATAACGTTACGTAGCATTACGTTATAACGTATAACGTTATGTAGTCTTACGCTATAACGTATAACGGCATATGGTAATACGTTATAACGTATTACGTTATGTAGTGCTACGATGAAGCGTAAAACATTATGTAGCATTACGATATAACGTATAACGTTATATGGTAATACGTTATGACGTATAAGGTTATGTAGTGTTACGGTATAACGTATAACGTTATGTAGCATTACGTTATAACGTATAACGTTATATGGTAATACGCTATGACATATATCGTTATGTAGTATTAAGATATAACGTGTATCGATATGTAGCATTACGATATAACGTATAACGTTACATAGCATTACGTTATAACGTATGACGTTATATGGTAATACGTTATGACGTATAACGTTATGTAGTATTACGGTATAACGTATAACGTTATGTAGCATTACGTTATAACGTATAACGTTATATAGCATCACGTTATAAGGTATAACGTTATGCAGTATTGCGTTATAACGTTTAACGTTATATGGTAATACGTTATGACGTTTAACGTTATATGGTAATACGTTATGACGTATAACGTTATGTCGTATTACGGTAAAACGTATAACGTTATGTGGCATTACGCTATAACGTATAACGTTATGTAGTGTTACGCAATAACGTATAACGATATATGGTAATACGTTATAACGTATAACGTTATGTAGCATTACAATATAACGTATAATGTTATATGATAATACGCTATGACATATATCGTTATGTAGTATTAAGATATAACGTTTATCGATATGTAGCATTACGATATAACGCATAACGTTATGTAGCATTACTATATAACGTATAACGTTATGTAGTATTACGGTGTAACGTATGACGTTATATGGTAATACGTTATAGCGTATAACGTTATGTAGTATTACGGTATAACGTATAACGTTATGTAGCATTACGGTATAACGTATAACGTTACGTAGCATTACGTTATAACATATAACGTTATGTAGTGGTACGCTATAACGTATAACGTTATGTAGTGGTACGCTATAACGTATAACGTTATGTGGCATTACGCTATAACGTATAACGTTATGTAGTGTTACGTTATAACGTATAACTATATATGGTAATACGTTATAACGTATAACGTTATGTAGCATTACATTATAACGTATAATGTTATATGGTAATACGCTATGACATATATCGTTATGTAGTATTAAGATATAACGTTTATCGATATGTAGCATTACGATATAACGTATAACGTTATGTAGCATTACGATATAACGTAGAACGTTATGTAGTATTACGGTATGACGTATAACGTTATGTAGCATTACGATATAACGTATAACATTATGTAGTATTACGTTATAACGTATAACGATATATGGTAATACGTTATAACGTATAACGTTATGTAGCATTACACTATAACGTATAATGTTGTATGGTAATACGATATGACATATATCGTTATGAAGTATTAAGATATAACGTTTATCGATATGTCGCATTACGATATAACGTATAACGTTATGTAGCATTACGGTATAACGTATAACGTTACGTAGCATTACGTTATAACGTATAACGTTATGTAGTGTTACGCTATAACGTATAACGTTATGTAGCATTACGTTATAACGTATAACGTTATATGGTAATACGCTATGACATATATCGTTATGTAGTATTAAGATATAACGTGTATCGGTATGTAGCATTGCGATATAACGTATAACGTTATATAGCATTACGTTATAACGTATGACGTTATATGGTATTACGTTATGACGTATAACGTTATGTAGTATTACGGTATAACGTATAACGTTATGTAGCATTACGTTATAACGTATAACGGTATGTAGTGTTACGTTATAACGTACAACGATATATGGCAATACGTTACAACGTATAACGTTATGTAGTGTTACGCTATAACGTATAACGTTATGTAGCATTACGTTATAACGTATAACGTTATATGGTAATACGCTATGACATATATCGTTATGTAGTATTAAGATATAACGTGTATCGGTATGTAGCATTGCGATATAACGTATAACGTTATATAGCATTACGTTATAACGTATGACGTT
>NW_025216165.1:0-1485 GCF_014825855.1 Bombus pyrosoma | reverse complement strand
TATAACGTAATGCTACATAATGTTATACGTTATAAGCTAATAGTGTATAAAGTTATACGTTATAATGTAATACTACATAACGTAATACGTTACATCGTAGTAACACATAACGTTATACGTTATAACGTAATGCTATATAACGTTATACGCTATAACGTAATACTACAGAACGTTATACGTTATAAGCTAATAGTATATAACGTTATACGTTATAATGTAATACTACATAACGTAATACGTTATATCGTAATACCACATAACGTAATACGTTATAATGTAATACCATATAACGTTATACGATATAAGCTAATAGTATATAACGTCAAACGTTATAATGTAACACTACATAAAGTAATACGATATGTCGTAATACCACATAACGTTATACGTAATAACGTAATACCATATAACGTTATACGTTATAAGCTAATAGTATATAGCGACAAACGTTATAATGTAATACTGTATAACGTAATACGTTATATCGTCATACCACATACCGTTACACCTTATAATGTAATGCTATATAACGTTACACGTTATAATGTAATACTACATAACGTAATACGTTATATCGTAATACCGCATAACGTTATACGTTATAATGTAATGCTATATAACGTTATACGTTATAACGTAATGCTACATAACGTTATACGTTATAAGCTAATAGTATATAACGTTATACGTTATAATGTAATACTACATAACGTAATACGTTATATCGTAATACCACATAACGTAATGCGTTATAATGTAATACTATATAACGTTATACGTTATTACATAATACTAAACAATGTTATACGTTATTACATAATACTACATAACGTTATACGTTATAACCTAACACGATATAACGTTATACGTTATATGGTAACGCTATATAACGTTATAAGTTATAACGTAATACTATATAATGTTATACGTTATAAGCTAATAGTATATAACGTTATACGTTATAATGTAACATTACATAAAGTAATACGATATGTCGTAATACTACATAACGTTATACGTAATAACGTAATACCATATAACGTTATACGATATAAGCTAATAGTATATAACGTCAAACGTTATAATGTAACACTACATAAAGTAATACGATATGTCGTAATACCACATAACGTTATACGTAATAACGTAATACCATATAACGTTATACGTTATAAGCTAATAGTATATAGCGACAAACGTTATAATGTAATACTGTATAACGTAATACGTTATATCGTCATACCACATACCGTTACACCTTATAATGTAATGCTATATAACGTTGCACGTTATAATGTAATACTACATAACGTAATACGTTATATCGTAATACCACATAACGTTATACTTTATAACGTAATGCTATATAACGTTATACGTTATATCGTAATACTACATAACGTTATACGTTATAGGCTAATAGTATATAACGTTATACGTTATAACGTAATACTACATAACGTTATACGTTATAAGCTAATAGTA
>NW_025216164.1:0-1486 GCF_014825855.1 Bombus pyrosoma | reverse complement strand
ACACCTTATAACGTTATGCAGAATTACGTTATAACGTACAACGTGATGTTGTATTACTTTATAACGTATATCGTTATATAGTAGTACGTTATAACGAACAACGTTCAGTAGTATTATGTTATAACGTATAACGTTATGTATTATTATGTTATAACCTACATCGCTATATGGTGATACGTTATAACGTATATCGTTATATAGTAATGCGTTATAACGAATAACGTTATGTAGTATTACGATACATCGTATAACGTTATGTAGTATTACGTTATAACGTACAACGTTATGTAGTATTGCTTTATAACGTGTATCGTTATATAGTAGTACGTTATAACGAACAACGTTTAGTAGTATCACGTTATAACGTATAACGTTCAGTAGTAGTTCGTTGCAACGTACATCGTTATATAGTAGTTCGTTATGATGTATAACGTTCAGTAGTATTTCGTTATAACGTATAACATTATTTATTGTTACGTTATAACGTATAACCTTATGTAATATTACGTTATAACGTATATCGTTATATGGTAATACGTTAAAACGTATGTCGTTATATGGTAATACGTTAAAACGTATGTCGTTATATGGTAGTACGTTATGATGTACGACGTTCAGTGGTATTTCGTTATAACATATAACATTATGTATTATTACGTTATATCGTATATCGTTTTATGGTAATACGTTATAACGTATAACCTTATGTAATACTACGTTATAACGTATATCGTTATATGGTAGTATGTTATAACGTATAAAGTTCAGTAGTACTACGTTACAACGTATAACTTTATATACTATTATTTTATAACGTATGTAGTTATATAGTAATACTTTACAACGCATAACGTTATATAGTATTACGTTATAACGTATATCGTTATATAGTAATACGTTACAACGTATAAGGTTATATAGCATTTCGTTATAACGTATATCGTTATATAGTAATACGTTATAGCGAACAACGTTATGTAGTATTACGTTACATTGTACAACGTTATGTAGTATTTCATTAAAATGTATAACATTATGTATTATTACGTTATAACGTATATCGTTATATGGTAATACGTTATAACATATATCGTTATATGTAAGAATCGTTATAAAGTGAAATGTTATGTAGAATTACGTTATAACGTATAACATTATGTATTATTACGTTGTAACGTATATCGTTATATAGTAATACGTTACAACGTATAACGTTATATAGCATTTCGTTATAACGTATATCCTTATATAGTAATACGTTATAACGAACAACGTTATGTAGTATTGCGTTACATCGTACAACGTTATGTAGTATTTCATTAAAATGTATAACATTATGTATTATTACGTTATAACGTATATCGTTATATAGTAGTACGTTATAATGAACAACTTTCAGTAGTATTACGTTATAACGTATAACGTTATGTATTATTACGTTATTACGTACATCGCTATATGGTAATACGTTATAACGTATATCGTT
>NW_025216163.1:0-1486 GCF_014825855.1 Bombus pyrosoma | reverse complement strand
TTCGTAGTACCACATACCGTTATACGTTATAACGTAATTCTATATAACGTTATACGTTATATCGTAACACCACATAACGTTGTATGTTATATTGTAGTACCACATGACGTTATACGTTATATCGCATTGCTACATGACGATATACGTTATATCCTAATACTACATTACGTTATACGTCATATCGTAATACCACACAACGTTATACGTTATATCGTAGTACCACATAACGTTATACGTTATATCGTATTGCTATATGACGATAGACGTTATATCCTAATACTACATTACGTTATATGTCATTTCGTAGTACCACATACCGTTATACGTTATAACGTAATTCTATATAACGTTATACGTCATATCGTAACACCACATAACGTTATACGTCATATCGTAACACCACATAACGTTATACGTTATATCGTATTGCTATATGACGTTATACGTTACATTCTAACACTACATTACGTTATACGTCATATCGTAATACCACATAACCTTATACGTTATAACGTAATACTATATAATGTTATACGTTATAACGTAATACTATATAATGTTATACGTTATATGGTAATACCACATAACGTTGTTCATTGTATCGTACTACCACATAACGTTATACGTTATATCGCAATACTATATAACGTTATACCTCATATCGTAACACCACATAGCGTTATACGTTATATCGTATTGCTATATGACGTTATACGTCATGTCGTAACACCACATAACGTTATACGTTATATCGTATTGCTATATGACGTTATACGTTATATCGTAATACCACATAACGTTATATGGTATAACGGATACTATGTAACGTTATACGTCCTATCGTAACACCACATAACGTTATACGTTATATCGTATTGCTATATGACGTTATACGTTATATCGTAATACCACATAACGTTATATGGTATAACGTAATACCATGTAGCGTTATACGTCATATCGTAACACTACATAATGTTATACGTCATATCGTAACACCACATAACGTTATACGTTATGTCGTATTGCTATATGATGTTATACGTTATATCCTAATACTACACTACGTTATACGTTATATCCTAAAACCACATTACGTTATACGTCATATCGTAGTACCACATAAGGTTATACGATACATCGTAATACCTCATAACATTATACGTTACATCGTAACACCACATAACTTTATACGTTATATCGTAGTTCCACATATCGTTATACGTTATATCGTATTGCTATATGACGATATACGTTATATCCTAATACTACATTACGTTATACGTCATTTCGTAGTACCACATACCGTTATACGTTATAACGTAATTCTATATAACGTTATACGTTATATCGTGACACCACATAACGTTGTATGTTATATTGTAGTACCACATAACGTTATACGTTATATCGCATTGCTACATGACGATATACGTTATATCCAAATACTACATTACGTTATACGTCATATCGTAATACCACACAA
>NW_025216162.1:0-1487 GCF_014825855.1 Bombus pyrosoma | reverse complement strand
GCGTGTAAAATGGAGAGAAAAGAGCGCTTAAACGTTAAAAATATCTCAGTCAGCAAAGAAATAACAGGTAATTGACGTCAAAATCGAGTTACGATTGCATTATGCCAGCTTCTTTTATAGCTTCGGCGTGTAAAATGGAGTATAATGGCGGCTTGAACATAGAGATATCTCCACCAGGAAGGAAATAACAGTTAATTATCATCAAAATCATGTTACGATTGCATTTCGCATGCTACTTTTATGGGTTCGACGGTGAACTTAGTGCGCAGTACGTGCTGCGCGTAAAATGAAGAAGAAAGAGCGCTTAAACGTTAGAAATATCTCAATCGGGAACGAAATAACACTTAATTATCGTCAAAATCGAGTTACGATTGCATTCAGCAAGCTACATTTATAGCTTCGACTTTGAACGTGGCGGGCGCTGAGCTCGGCGTGTAAAATGGAGAAAAAAGAGCGCTTAAACGTTAGAAATATCTCAATCGGGAACGAAATAACAGTTAATTATCGTCAAAAATCGAGTTACGATTGCATTTCGCATGCTACTTTTATGGTTTCGATGTTGAACGTACTGTGCAGTACGTGCTGCGTGTAAAATGGAGAAAAAAGAGCGCTTAAACGTTAGAAAGATCTCAATCGGGAACGAAATAACAGTTAATTATCATCAAAATCATGTTACGATCGCATTTTTCGAGCTCCATTTTTTGTTTCGACGCTGAACGTCCCGGGAACTACGTTCGGCGTGTAAAGTGGAGAAAGCCGAGCTTTTAAACGTTAAAAATATCTCAATCAGGATAGAAATAACACTTAATTATCGTCAAAAATCGAGTTACGATTGCATTATGCGAGCTCCTTTGTTTGTTTCGACGCTGAACGTGGCGGGCGCTGAGCTCGGCGTGTAAAATGGAGAGAAAAGATCGCTTAAACGTTAAAAATATCTCAGTCAGCAAAGAAATAACAGATAATTAACGTCAAAATCGAGTTACGATTGCATTATGCAAGCTTCTTTTATAGCTTCGGCGTGTAAAATGGAGTATAATGGCGGCTTGAACATAGAGATATCTCCACCAGGAAGGAAAAAACAGTTAATTATCATCAAAATCGAGTTACGATTGCATTTCGCATGCTACTTTTATGGGTCAGACGGTGAACGTAGTGCGCAGTACGTGCTGCGCGTAAAATGAAGAAGAAAGAGCGCTTAAACGTTAGAAATATCTCAATCGGGGACGAAATAATAGTTAATTATCGTTAAAAATCGAGTTACGATTGCATTTCGCATGCTACTTTTATGGCTTCGATGCTGAACGTAAAGTGCAGTACGTGCTGCGTGTAGAATGGAGAAAAAAGAGCGCTTAAACGATAGAAATATCTCAATCGGGAACGAAATAACAGTTAATTATCATCGAAATCATGTTGCGATTGCAATTTTCGAGCTCCTTTGTTTGTTTCGACACTGAACGTGCCGGGCACTACGTTCGGCGTGTAAAATG
>NW_025216161.1:0-1487 GCF_014825855.1 Bombus pyrosoma | reverse complement strand
TATGTGGTATTACGATATAAGGTATAACGTTATGTGGTATTACGATATAACGTATATCGTAATGTAGTATTAGGATATAACGTATAACGTCATATAGCAATACGAGATAACGTATAACGTTGTGTGGTATTACGACATAACGAATAACGTTATGAGGTGTTACGCTCTAACGTATAACGTTATGTGGTATTACGTTATAACGTATAACGCTATGTGGTATTACGATATGATGTATAACATTACATAGTATTACGTTATACGGTATAACGTAATGTCGTATTAGGATATAACATATATCGTCATATAGCAATACGATATAACGTATAACGTTATGTGGTATTACGATATAAGGTATAACGTTATGTAGTACTGCGATATGACGTATAACGTTATGTGGTACTACGCTGTAACGTATAAAGTTATGTAGTACTGCGGTATGACGTATATCGTAATGTCGTATTAGGATATAACCTATATCGTCATATAGCAATACGATATAACATATTACGTTATGAGGTGTTACGATATGACGTATAACGTTATGTGGTATTACATTATAACGTATAACGTTATGTGGTATTCCGTTATAACGTATAACGTTATGTGGTATTACGATATAAGGTATAACGTTATAGAGTACTACGATATAACGTATTACGTTGTGTGGTATTACTATATTATATATAACATTACATGGTATTACGTTATAAGGTATAACGTTATGTGGGATTACGATATGACGTATAACGTAATGTGGTATTAGGATATAACGTATAACGTCAAATAGCTATACGAGATAATCGTATAACGTTGTGTGGTATTACGATATAAGGTATAACGTTATGAGGGATTACGATATGACGTATAACGTAATGTAGTATTGGGATATAACGTATACCGTCATATAGCAATACGATATAATGTATAACGTTATGTGGTATTACGATAGAACTTATAACGTTATGTGGTATTACGACATAATGTATAACGTTATGTAGTACTGCGATATGTCGTATAACGTAATTTGGTATTAGGATATAACGTATAACGTTGTTTGGTATTACGATATAACGTATAACGTTATGTAGTATTACGATATAACGTATAATGTTATGTGGTATTGCGATATCATGTATAACATTACATAGTATTACGTTATAAGGTATAACGTTATGTGGGATTACGATATGACGTATAACGTAATGTAGTATTAGGATATAACGTATAACGCCATATAGCAATACGATATAACGTATATCGTTATGTGGTGCTACGAGATAACGTATATCGTTATGTGGTATTACGATATATCGTTTAGGCTTGTATAGTATTACGTTATAGCGTATAACGTTATATAGTGCTACGTCATAACGTATAACGTTATGTAGTACTGCGATATGACGTTTAACGTAATGTAGTATGAGGATATAACGTATAACATTATATAGTATTACGTTATAAGGTATAAAGTTATGTGGGATTACGAT
>NW_025216160.1:0-1487 GCF_014825855.1 Bombus pyrosoma | reverse complement strand
TATACGTTATAACGTAATACTATATAACGTTATACGTTTTATCGTAATGCTACATTACATTATACGTTATATCGTAATACTACATATCGTTATACGTTATAACGTATTACCATATAACGTTATCCGTTATATCGTAATACTACATAACGTTATACGTTATATAATAATACTAAATAACGTTATACGTTGTATCGTAGTACTACATAACGTTATACGTTGGAACGTAGTACTACATAACGTTATACGTTATATCGTGTCACTACGTAACGTTATACGTCATATCGTAATGCCACATAACGTTATCCGTTATATCGTAATACTATATAACATTATACGTTACAACGTAACGCTACATAACGTTATACGTAATAACGTAATACTATATAACGTTATACGTTATATCGCAATACTACATATCGTTATAGGTTATAATGTATTACCATATAACGTTATACGTTATATCGTAATTCCACATACGTTATACGTTATAACGTATTACCATATAACGTTATCCGTTATATCGTAATACTATATAACGTTATACGTTATAACGTAACACTACATAACGTTATGCGTAATATCGTAATACCATATAATGTTATACGTCATATCGTAATGCTACGTAACGTTATAGGTTATATCGTAATACCATATAACGTTATACGTTGTATCGTAATAGTACATAGCTTTATACGTTATATGGTAATATTGTATAATGATATACGTTATATCGTGATACTACGTAACGTCATACGTAATATCGTAGTGCTAGATAACGTTATACGTTATATCGTAATACTACATAACGTTATACGTTATAACGTATTATTACATATCGTTATATGCTGTATCGTAAAACTACATAACGTTATACGTTATATCGTAATACAACATATCGTTATACGTTATATCGTAATACTACATATCGTTAGACGTTATAACGTATTACCATATAACGTTATCCGTTATATCGTAATACTATATAACGTTATGCGTCATATCGTAATGCTACATAACATTATACGTTATACCGTAATACTTCATATCGTTATACGTTATATCGCAACAGTACATATCGTTTTCGTTATATCGTACTGCTACATAACGTTATACGTTATAACATTATTATTACATATCGTTATATGCTGTATCGTAAACCTACATAACGTTATACGTTATATCGTAATGCTAGATAACGTTATACGTTATATCGTAATACTACATATCATTATACGTTATAACGTATTACCATATAACGTTATCCGTTATATCGTAATACTATATAGCATTACACGATATAATGTAATACCACATAACGTTATACGTTATAACGTATTATTACATATCGTTATATGCTATATCGTAAAACTACATAACGTTATACGATATATCGTAATGCTAGATAACGTTATACGTTATATCGTAATACTACATAACGTTATACGTTATAACGTATTATTACATATCGTTATATGCTGTATCGTAAA
>NW_025216159.1:0-1488 GCF_014825855.1 Bombus pyrosoma | reverse complement strand
TTATAACGTATAACGTTATGTAGTATTACGTTATAGCGTATAACGTTATATAGCAATACGTTATATCGTATAACGTTATGTGTTATTACGATATAACATATTACGTTATGTAGTATTACATTATAACGTATAACGTTATATACTATTAGCTTATAACGTATAACGTTATGTAGCATTACGTTATAACGTATAACGTTATATAGCATTACGTTATAACGTATAACGTTATATAGCATTACGTTATAACTTATAACGTTATGTGTTATTACGATATAACGTATTACGTTATGTAGTATTACATTATAACGTATAACATTATATACTATTAGCATATAACGTATAACGTTATGTAGCATTACGTTATAACGTATAACGTTATGTGGTATTACGATATAACATATAACGTTATGTAGCATTACGTTATAACGTATAACGTTATGTGGTATTACGATATAACGTATTACGTTATGTAGTATTATATTATGACGTATACCGTTATATACTATTAGCTTATAACGTATAACGTTATATAGCATTACGTTATAACGTATAACGTTATATAGCATTACGTTATAACTTATAACGTTATGTGTTATTACGATATAACGTATAACGTTATGTAGTATTACGTTATAGCGTATAACGTTATATAGCATTACGTTATAACGCATAACGTTATGTGTTATTACGATATAACGTATTACGTTATGTAGTATTACATTATAACGTATAACGTTATATAATATTAGCTTATAACGTATAACGTAATGTAGCATTACGTTATAACGTATAACGTTATATAGCATTACATTATAACGTATAACGGTATGTGGTATTACGATATATCGTATTACGTTATGTAGTATTACTTTATAACGTATAACGTTATATACTATTAGCTTATAACGTATAACGTTATGTTGTTTTACGTTATAACGTATAACGTCATGTGGTATTACGATATAACGTATTACGTTATGTAGTATTACATTATAACGTATAACGTGATATAGTATTAGCTCATAATGTATAACGTTATGTAGCATTACGTTATAACGTATAAGGTTATATAGCATTACGTTATAACGTATAACGTTATATGGCATTACATTATAACGTATAACGGTATGTGGTATTACGATATATCGTATTACGTTATATAGTATTACATTATAACGTATGACACTATATACTATCAGCTTCTAAGGTATAACGTTATATGTTATTACGTTATTACGTATAACGTTATGTGGTATTACGAAATAACGTATTACGTTATGTAGTATTGCATTATAACGTATAGAGTTATATACTATTAGCTTATAATGTATAACGTTATGTAGCATTACGTTATAACGTCTAAGGTTATATAGCATTTCGTTATAACGTATAACGTTATATGGCATTACATTATAACGTATAACGGTATGTGGTATTACGATATATCGTATTACGTTATATGGAATTACATTATAACGTATGACGCTA
>NW_025216158.1:0-1488 GCF_014825855.1 Bombus pyrosoma | reverse complement strand
ACCACATAACGTTATACGTTATAACGTAATACTATATAACGTTAGACGTCATATCGTAACACCACATAACGTTATATGTTATAACGTAAAACTATATAACGTTAGACGTCATACCGTAACACCACAGAACGTCATACGTTATATCGTAATACCACATAACGTTATACGTTATAACGTAATACCATATAACGTTATACGTTATATCGTAGTACCACATAACGTCATACGTTATATCGTAATACCACATAACGTTATACGTCATAACGTAATACTATATAACCTTATACGTCATATCGTAACACCACACAACGTTATACGTTATAACGTAATACTGTATAACGTTAGACGTCATACCGTAACACCACATAACGTTATACGTTATATCGTAGTACCACATAACGTCATACGCTATATTGTAGTACCACATAACGTTATACGTTATAACGTAATACTATATAACGTTATAAGTCTTACCGTAACACCACATAACGTTATACGTTATATCGTATTACCACATAACGTCATACGTTATATCGTAATACTATATAACGTTGTACCTTATATCGCAGTACCACATAACGTTATACGATATATCCTAATACCGTATATTGTTGTACGTTATTACGTAATACCACATAACGTTATATGTCATATCGTAACATCACATAACGTTATACGTTATATCGTAGTACCACATAACGTCATACCTTATATCGTAATACCACATAACGTTATACAATATAACGTAATACTATATAACGTTAGACGTCTTATCGTAACACCACATAACGTTATACGTTATATCGTAGTACCACATAACGTTATACGTTACAACGTAACACTATATAACGTTATACGTTATAACGTATCAACACATAACGTTATACCTTATTTCATAATACCACGTAGCGTTATACAATATAACATAACACTATATAACGTTATACGTCATATCGTAACACCACATAACGTTATACGTTATATCGTATTGCTATCTGACGTTATACGCTACATCCTAATACTACATTACGTTATACGTCATATCGTAATATCGCATATCGGTAAACCTTATATCGCATTACCACATAACGTTATACGTTATATCGTAATACCGCATGTCGTTAAACCTTATATCTCATTACCACATAACGTTATACGTTATATCGTAATACCGCATGTCGTTATACGTTATAGCTTAATACTATATAATGTTAGACGTCATACCGTAACACCACATAAGGTTATACGTTATATCGTAGTACCACTGAACGTCATACGTTATATCGTAATACCACATATCGTTATACGTTATAACGTAATACCATATAACGTTATACGTTATATCGTATTACCACATAACGTCATACGTTATATCGTAATACCACATAACGTTATACGTTATAAGGTAATACTATATAACGTTATACGTCTTATCGTAACACCACATAACGTTATACGTTATATCGTATTGCTATATGACGTTATACG
>NW_025216157.1:0-1488 GCF_014825855.1 Bombus pyrosoma | reverse complement strand
AATATTACATAACGTTATACGTTATATCGTAATGCTACATATCGTTATACGTTATATCGTAATACTACATAGCGTTATACGTCATAACGTATTACTACATAACGTCATACGTTATATCGTAATGATACATAACGTTATTCGTTATATCGTAATGCTACATAACGTTATACGTTATATCGTAAAACTACATAACGTTATAAGTTATATCGTAATGATACATAACGTTATACGTTATATCATAATGCTACATAACGTTATACGTTATATCGTAATGCTACATAAGGTTATACGTTATGACGTAATATTACATAACGTTATACGTTATATCGTAATACAACATAATGTTATACGTTATAACGTAATATTACATAACGGTATACGTTATATCGTAGTACTTGATAATGTTATACGTCATAACGTATTACTACATAACGGTATACGTTATAACGTAGTGCTATATAACGTTATATGTTATATCGTATGGATACATAACGTTATACGTTATATCATAATGCTACATAACGTTATACGTTATATCGTAATGCTACATAACGTTATTCGTTATATCGTAATGCCAAATAACGATATACGTTATATCGTAATACTACATAACGTTATACGTTATAACGTAATATTACATAACGTTATACGTTATATCGTAATACTACATAATGTTATACGTTATAACGTAATATTACATAACGGTATAAGTTATATCGTAATATTACATAACGTTATTCGTTATATCGTAGTGCTATATAACGTTATACGTTATATCGTAATGCTACATAACGTTATAAGTTATATCGTAATACCACATAACGTTATACGTTATATCGTAATGCTACATAACGTTATACGTTATATCGTAATACTACATAATGTTATACGTTATAACGTAATACAGCATAACGTTATACGACATAATGTATTACTACATAACGTTATACGTCATAACGTATTACTACATAACGTTATACGTTATATCGTAATGATACATAACGTTATATGTTATATCGTAATGATACATAACGTTATACGTTATATCGTAATACTGCATGACGTTATACGTAATATCGTAATGCTACATAACGTTATACGTTTTACCGTAATGATACATAACGTTATACGTTATATCATAATGCTACATAACGTTATACGTTATATCGTATTGATACATAACGTTATACGTTATATCGTAATGCTACATAACGTTATACGTTATATCGTAATGATACATAACGTTATACGTTATATCGTAATGCTACATATCGTTACACGTTATATCATAATGCTACATAACGTTATACGGTAATACGTAATATTACATAACGTTATACGTTATATCGTAATACTACATAACGTTATACGTTATAACGTAATACTATATAACGTTATACGTCATAATGTATTACAACATAACGTTATACGTCATAACGTATTACTACATAACGTTATACGTTATATCGTAATGATACATAACGTTAT
>NW_025216156.1:0-1489 GCF_014825855.1 Bombus pyrosoma | reverse complement strand
ATCATAACACTACACATCGTTATACGTCATCACGTAATACTATACAACGTTATACGTTATAACGTAGTACTATACAACGTTATATGTTATATCGTAATACCATATAACGTTATACGTTGAATCGTAATACTATATAACGTTATACGTTATAACGTAATATAATATAACGCTATTCGCAATAACGTAATACCATGTAACGATATACGTCAAAACGTAGTACTATATAACGTTATACCTCATAATGTATTACTATATAACGTTATACGTTACAACGTTATACGTCATAACGTTATACGTCATAACGTAGTGCTATACAACGTTATATGTTATGTAGTAATAACATATAACGTTATTCGCTATTACGTAATACTATACAACGTTATACGTCATAACGTTGTACTATATAACATAATACGTTATATCGTAGTACTGCATAAGGTTATACGTCATAACGTAATACCATGAAATGTTATACATTATATCATAATACTACACATCGTTATACGTCATAACGTAATACTATATAACGTTATACGTCATAACGTAGTACTATACAACGATATACGTCATAACGCTGTACTATATAACATTATACGTCATATCGCAGTACTGAATAAGGTTATACGTTATAACATAATACCATGGAACGTTATACGTTATATCATAATACTACACATCGTTATACGTCATAACGTAGTACTATACAACGTTATACGTTATATCGTAATACCGTATAACGTTATACGCTATATCGTAACAGCATATAACGTTATACGTTATATCATAACACTACACAACGTTATACGTCATAACGTAATACTATACAACGCTATACGTCATATCGTAGTACTCTACAACGTTATAGGTTATTACGTAATACCGTATAACGTTATATGCTATATCGTACTAACATATAGCGTTATACGTTATATCATAATACTGCACAAGGTTATACGTCATAACGTAGTACTACATAAGGCTATACGTCATAACGTATTACTATATAATGTTACACGTTACAACGTATTACTGTAAAACGTTATACGTCATAACGTAGTACTACATAAGGTTATACGTCATAACGTATTACTATATAATGTTATACGTTACAACGTATTACTATATAACGTTATACGTCATAACGTAGTACTGTACAACGTTATATGTTTTATCGTAATACAATATAACGTTATACGCTGTAACGTAATACCATACAACGTTACACGTTATATCAAAATACTACACAACGTTTTACGTCATAACGTAGTACTATATGTCGTTATACGTTAGAACGTAATACTATATATCGTTATACGTTACAACGAAATACTATATAACTATATACGTCATAACGTAGTACTATATAACGTTATATGATATACCGTAGTACCATATAACGTCATACGTAATATCGTAATACTATATAACGTTATACGTGATAACGTAGTACTGTATATCGTTATACGTTACAACGTAATACTATATATCG
>NW_025216155.1:0-2909 GCF_014825855.1 Bombus pyrosoma | reverse complement strand
TTATGTAGTAATACGTTATAACGTATAACGTTATGTGGTATTACGTTATAAGGTATAACGTTATATGGTATTACGATATGACATATAACGTTATGTACTATTACGTTATAACGTAAAACGTTATATGGTATAACGTTATGGAGTATAACGTTATATAGTACTACGACATGACGTATAACGTTGTATAGTATTATGATTTTACGTATAACGTTATATAGTACTACGATATGACGTATATCGTTATGTAGTATTACGTTATAACGTATAACGTTAAGTAGTATTACGTTATAACGTATAACGTTATGTAGTAATACGCTATAACGTATAACGTTATGTGGTATTACGTTATAACGTATAACGTTATATGGTATTACGTTATCTCGAATAACGTTATGTAGTATTATGATATATAGTATAACGTTATGTGGTACTACGCTATAGTGTATTACGTTATGTGGTATTACGTTATAGTGTATAACGTTATATACTATTACGATATAACGTATAACGTTATATAGTATTATGATGTAACGTATAACGTCATATGGTATTACGTTATAGGGTATAACGTTGTATAGTATTATGATTTAACGTATAACGTTATATAGTATTACGATATGACGTATAACGTTATGTAGTAATACGCTATAACGTATAACGTTATGTAGTATTACGTTATAAGGTATAACGTTATATGGTATTACGATATGACATATAACGTTATGTACTATTACGTTATAACGTAAAACGTTATATGGTATAACGTTATGGAGTATAACGTTATATAGTACTACGACGTGACGTATAACGTTGTATAGTATTATGATTTAACGTATAACGTTATATAGTACTACGATATGACGTATATAGTTATGTAGTATTACGTTATAACGTATAACGTTAAGTTGTATTACGTTATAACGTATAATGTTATGTAGTAATACGCTATAACGTATAACGTTATGTGATATTACGTTATAACGTATAACGTTATATGGTATTACGTTATCTCGTATAACGTTATGTAGTATTATGATATATCGTATAACGTTATGTGGTATTACGTTATGGAGTATAACGTTATATAGTATTACGTAACAGTGAATAACGTTATATACTATTACGGTATAACATATAACGTTATGTAGTATTACGTTATAACGTATAACGCTATGTAGTATTACGTTATAAAGTATAACGTTATGTAGTAATACTGTATAACGTATAACGCTATGTAGTATTGCGTTATAAAGTATAACGTTATGTAGTAATACGCTATAACGTATAACGGTATGTGGTATTACGTTATAACGTATAACGTTATATGGTACTACGATATAACATATAACGTTATGTAGTGTTACGTTATAACGTATAACGTTATTTGGTATTACGATATAACATATAACGTTATGTCGTATTACGTTATATAGTATAACGTTATGTAGTATTACGTTATAACGTATAACATTATGTAGTAATACGCTATAACGTATAACGTTATGTGCTATTACGTTATAACGTATAACGTTATGTGGTACTACGATAAAACGTATAACGATATGAAGCATTACGTTATAGCGTATAACTTTATGTAGCATTACGTTATGGCGTTTAACGTCATGTTATATTACGTTATATCGTATAACGTTATGTAGTACTACGTAACAACGTATAACACTATATAGTATTACGATATAACGTATAACGTTACGTAGTAATACGATATGACGTATAACGTTATGTAGTATGACATTATAACGTATAACGTTATATAGTATTACGATATCACGTAGAACGTTATAATGTACTACGCTATAACGTATAACGTTATATTTTATTACGATATAACGTACAACGATATGTAGTATTACGATATAACGTATGACGATATGTAGTATTACGATATATCGTATGGCGATATCTAGTATTACGATATAACATATAACGTTATGTAGTGTTACGTTATAACGTATAACGTTATTTGGTATTACGATAAAACATATAACGTTATGTAGTAATACGTTAGAGCGTATAACATTATGTAGCATTACGATATGACGTATAACGTTATATGGTACTACGATAAAACGTATAAAGATATGTAGTGTTACGTTATAGCGTATAACGTTATGTAGCATTACGTTAGAGCGTATAACGTTATGTAGCATTACGATATGACGTATAACGTTATATGGTACTACGATAAAACGTATAAAGATATGTAGTGTTACGTTATAGCGTATAACGTTATGTAGCATTACGTTAGAGCGTATAACGTTATGTAGTATTACGTTATATCGTATAACGTTATACAGTATCACGATATAACGTATAATGTTATATACTATTACGATATAACGTATAACGTTATATAGTATTACGATATAACGTATAACGTTATGTGGTATTACGCTATAACGTATAACGTTATGTGGTATTACGCTATAGTGTATTACGTTATGTGGTATTACGTTATAGTGTATAACGTTATATACTATTACGATATAACGTATAACGTTATATAGTATTATGATGTAACGAATAACGTTATATGGTATTACGTTATAGGGAATAACGTTGTATAGTATTATGATTTAACGTATAACGTTATATAGTACTACGATATGACGTATAACGTTGTATAGTATTATGATTTAACGTATAACGTTATATAGTATTATGATATAACGTACAACGTTGTATAGTATTATGATTTAACGTATAACGTTATGTAGTATTACGTCATAACGTATAACGTTATGTAGTAATACTCTATAACGTATAACGCTATGTAGTATTACGTTATAAAGTATAACGTTATGTAGTAATACTGTATAACGTATAACGCTATGTAGTATTACGTTATAAAGTATAACGTTATGTAGTAATACGCTATAACGTATAAC
>NW_025216154.1:0-1490 GCF_014825855.1 Bombus pyrosoma | reverse complement strand
TTCAGCTACTCTCCAGCCTGTGATTCGTCTGAATGTGTCAGGGGAAGCCCAAGTGATGTCAACGACTGAGCTCCCCCTCCACGTCACGCAAGTGCTGGTCGTGCCCCTGTTCACCAGCAGGAGCCCAAGTCCCGCGGCCCAGTCTGACAGCGCGCGGCCGCGCGCGTTGGTTCTGGGGTTTCCCCATTCCGCTGAGTGCACGCTGAAGTCTCCCAGCACCAGTATCTGCCGGGGAAAGTGCCGTCTGACGCAGTCGCCAATCCCGTCTAGGAACTCCTCGAACGCTGCCCATCCGCTGTTGGGTGATACGTACACGCCGACCACCACCATCCCTGCCCACTTGGGCTATGCCAACTGTGGCCTAGGTCAAGACCAGCGTATTTGTAGTTTTCAATATTCATGCTTGAATATTCATTTCGACGTATCTCCACTGCATTTGGTGATATGTCGATAATTCGACGCGCGTTATACTTCACATATGCTGCCAAATACAGGGCGCGACATCTGGTTTGCGCTACGTCAACTCTGGTCTAGGTCAAGAGCAGCATATTTCCACTTTTGCATATTCAAGCATGAATATTCATCTGAACCTATCTCCGCTGCTATTCGAGATATGTCTTCAACCCTGCGCGCATTATACTCCATACATGCTGCGTAATACGTGGAATGACATCCGGTTTGCGCTATGTCAACTCTGGTCTAGGTCAAGTCCAACGTAGTTTCAGTTTTGCATATTCAATAATGAATATTCATCTGAACATATCTCCACTGCATTTGGTGATATGTCGATAATTCGACGCGCGTTATACTTCACATATGCTGCCAAATACAAGGCGCGACATCTGGTTTGCGCTACGTCAACTCTGGTCTCGGTCAAGACCAGCGTATTTCCACTTATGCATATTCAAGCATGAATATTCATCCGGCCGTTCCTCCGCTACTATTGGTGATATGTCGACAATACAATGCGCATTATAGGCCACATTTGGCGCCAAATACAGAGCACGACATCCGGTATGCGCCATGTCAACTTTGGTCTAGGTTAAATCCTGTGCATTTGCAATTTTGCATTTTCTTGCTACAACATTCAATTGATCATGTATCCCCTGCTATTGGTGATATGTTGTCATTTCGATGAGCGCGATACTTCACAAATGCTGCCAATACGGAGCACGGTAGCCGGTTTGCGCTAGTTTAGGCCTTGTCTAGGTCAAATCCCGCGTATTTGTACTTTTTCATATTCAGACGTCAATATTCAAATGAATGTTCATCGGTTGCTATTAGTCATATTTCGGCGTCAGAATGCGCGTTATACTCCACTTATGCTACCAAATACGAGGTACGATATCCGGTTTGCGCTATGTTAACTCTGGTCTAGGTTCAGAGCATGGTATTTCCAGTTTTCCATATTCAAGCTTGAATATTCACCTGAACGTATCCAAGCTGATATTGGTAATATGCGGTAATTCGATGTGTTTCATACTCCCCAG
>NW_025216153.1:0-1490 GCF_014825855.1 Bombus pyrosoma | reverse complement strand
TATATCGTTTTGCGTTATAACGTTAAGCTACATAACGTTATACGTTATGTCGTAATACCATATAACGTTGTGCGTTATATCGTAGTACCATATGGCGCTATACGTTATATCGTAATACTACAATCGTTATTCGTTATATCGTAATACTATATAACATTATACGTTGTAACGTAATGCTACATAACGTTATACGTTATGTTGTAATGCTACATAACGTTATTCGTTATATCGCAAGACTATATAGTGTCATACGTTGTAACGTAATGCTACATAACGTTATACGTTATGTTGTAATGCTACATAACGTTATACGTCATATCGTAGTACAACATATCGTTATGCGTTATACGTTATGTCGTAGTGCTACATAACGTTATACGTTATGTCGTAGTGCTACATAACGTTATACGTTATGTCGTAATACCATATAACGTTGTACGTTATAACGTAGTACCATATAGCGCTATACGTTATAGCGTAATGCTACATAACTTTATACGTTATGTCGTAGTGCTACATAACGTTATACGTTATATCGTAATACTATATATCGTTATACGTTATAAAGTAATGCTACATAACGTTATACGTTAT
This sequence comes from Bombus pyrosoma, assembly GCF_014825855.1. NCBI lineage: Eukaryota > Metazoa > Arthropoda > Insecta > Hymenoptera > Apidae > Bombus > Bombus pyrosoma. The sequence continues at coordinate 896 of NW_025216153.1, read as the reverse complement.
ATCGTAATACAACATATCGTTATACGTTATAACGTAATGCTACATAACGTTATACGTTATATCGTAGTGCTAGATAAAGTTATACGTTATATCGTAATACTATATAACGTTATACGTTATATCGTAGTACCATATATCGTTATACGTCACAACGGAATGCTACATAACGCTATACGTTATATCGTAATACAACATATCGTTATACGTTATATCGTAGTACTATACAACGTTCTACGTTGTAACGTAGTACTACAGAACGCTATACGTTATATCGTAATGCTACATAACGTTATTCGTTATATCGTAATACCATATATCGTTATACGTTATAACGTAATGCTACAGAACGTTATACGTTATACCGTAATGCTACATAACGTTATTCGTTATATCGTAAGACTATATAGTGTCATACGTTGTAACGTAATGCTACAGAACGTTATACGTTATACCGTAATACTATACAACGTTCTAAGTTGTAACGTATTACTACATAACGTTGTAGGTTACATCGTAATGCTACATAACGTTATACGTTATATCGTGATGCTGCATAACGTTATACGTCATGACGTAATACTACATATCGTTACACGTTATATCGTATTACCATATAACGTTATACGTTATGTCGTAATACTTCATACCGTTATACGTTATATCGTAATACAACATATCGTTATACGTTATAACGTAGTGCTACATAACGTTATACGTTATATCGTAACACTACATATCGTTATACGCTATAACGTAATAGTACATAACGTTTTACGTTATATCTTAATACTACATATCGTTATACGATATATCGTAATACTACATAACGTTATACGCTATAACGTAATGCTACATAACGTTATACGTTATGTCGTAATACCATATAACGTTGTACG
>NW_025216152.1:0-1490 GCF_014825855.1 Bombus pyrosoma | reverse complement strand
AACGATATGGCGTATAACGTAATGTAGTATTAGGATATGACGTATAACGTCATATAGCAATACGATATAACGTATAACGTTATGTGATGTTACGATATGACGTATAACGTTATACAGTGTTACGTTATAACGTATAACGTTATGTGGTATTACGATATGACGTATACCGTTATATAGTATTATGCTATAACGTATAACGATATGTGGTATTACCATATGACGTATAACGTAATGTAGTATAAGGATATAACGTATAACGTCATATAGCAATACTATATAACGTATAACGTTATGTGGTGCTAAGATATGACGTACAACGTTATATAGTATTAGGCTATAATGTATAACGTTATGTGGTATTACGATATAACGTATAACGTTATGTGGGTTTACGATATGACGTATAACGTTATATAGTATTACGCTGTAGCGTATAACGTTATGTGGTGTTACGATATGACGTATAACGTTATATAGTATTACGTTATATCGTTTAACGTTATGTGGTACTACGATATAACGTATAACGTTATGTGGTGTTACGATATGACGTATACCGTTATATAGTACTACGCTATAACGAATAAGGATATGTGGTATTACGATATGACGTATAACGTAATGTAGTATCAGGATATAACGTATAACGTTATATAGTATTACGTTATAACGTATAACGTTATGTGGTACTACGATATAACATATTACGTAATATAGTATTAGGATATAACGTATAACGTTATGTGGTAATACGATATAACGTATAACGTTATGTGGTATTACGATATGACGTATACCGTTATATAGTACTACGCTATAACGTATAAGGATATGTGGTATTACGATATAACGTATAACGTTATGTGGTGTTACGATATGACGTGTAACGTTATATAGTATTACGTTATAACGTATAACGTTATGCGGTATTACGATATGACGTATAACGTAATGTAGTATCAGGATATAACGTATAACGTTATATAGTATTACGTTATAACGTATAACGTTCTGTGGTACTACGATATAACATATTACGTAATATAGTATTAGGATATAACGTATAACGTTATGTGGTAATACGATATAACGTATAACGTTATGTGGTATTACGATATGACGTATAACGTTATGTGGTATTACGATATGACGTATAACGTAATGTAGTATTAGGATATAACGTATAACGTTGTGTGGTATTACGATCTGACGTATAAGGTGATGTGGCGTTACGATATGGCGTATAACGTTATATAGCATTACGTTAAATGTATAACGATATGTGGTATTACGATATAACGCATAACGTTATATAGTATTACGTTATAACGTGTAACGTTATGTGGTGTTACGATATGACGTATACCGTTCTATAGTATTACGTTATAACGTATAACGTTATGTGGTATAACGATATGGCGTATAAGGTAATGTAGTGCTAGGATATAACGTATAACGTCACATAGCAATACGATATAACGTATAAAGTT
>NW_025216151.1:0-1490 GCF_014825855.1 Bombus pyrosoma | reverse complement strand
ATCCTACATTACGTTATACGTTGTAACGTACTACTACATATCGTTATACGCTATATCGTAATGCTACATAACGTTATACGATATATCGTAATGCTACATAACGTTATACGTTATATCGTATAGCTACATAACGTTATTCGTTATATCGTAATACACCATATCCTTATACGCCATATCGTAATACTACATATCGTCATACTTTATATCGTAATACTACAGATCGTTCTACATTATATCGTAATACCATATAATGTTATACGTTACAACGTTATACTACATATCGTTATACGTTATATCGTAATGCTACATAACGTTATACGTTATATCGTATTGCTAGATAACGTTATTCGTTATATCGTAATACCATATAACGTTATACGTTATAAAGTAATACCACATAACGTTATACGTTATATCGTAATGCTACATAATGTTATACGTTGTAACGTATTGCACCACAACATTATTCGTTATATCGTAATACCATATAACGTTATACGTTATAAAGTAATACCACATAACGTTATACGTTATATCGTAATGCTACATAATGTTATACGTTGTAACGTATTACTACATATCGCTGTACGTTATATCGTAATACCATATAATGTTATACGTTACAACGTTATACTACATATCGTTATACGTTATATCGTATTGCTACATAACGTTATTCGTTATATCGTTGCGCTACATAACGTTATACGGTTTATCGTCATACAACATATCGTTATACGTTACATCGTAATACCATATAACGTTATACGTTATAAAGTAATACTACATAACGTTATACGTTATATCGTAGTGCTACATAACGTTATACCTTATATCGTAATATCATATAACGTTATACGTTATAACATAATACTACATATCGTTATACGTTATATTATATTACCTTATAAGGTTATACGTTATATCGTAATCCTACATTACGTTATACGTTGTAACGTATTACTACATATCGCTATACGCTATATCGTAATGCTACATAACGTTATACGTTATATCGTAATGCTACATAACGTTATACGATATATCGTAATGCTACATAACGTTATACGTTATATCGTAATACACCATATCCTTATACGTCATATCGTAATACTACATATCGTCATACGTTATATCGTAATACTACATATCTTTCTACGTTATATCGTAATACAATATAATGTTATACGTTACAACGTTATACTACATAACGTTATACGTTATATCGTATTGCTACATAACGTTATACGTTATATCGTATTGCTACATAACGTTATACGTTATATCGTATTGCTACATAACGTTATACGTTATATCGTAAAACAAGGAATCGTTATACGTTATATCGTAATACCTTATAACGATACACGTTAAAACGTAACACTACATATCGTTATACGTTATATCATGTTACCTTATAAGGTTATACGTTATATCGTAAGCCTACATAACGTTATACGTTGTAACGTATTACTACATATCGTTATACG
>NW_025216150.1:0-1491 GCF_014825855.1 Bombus pyrosoma | reverse complement strand
ACGTATAACGATATGTAGCATTACGATATCACGGATAACGTTATGTATCATTACGATATAACGTATAACGTTATGTAGCATTACGATATAACGTATAACGTTATGTGGTATTACGATATAACTTATAACGTTATGTAGCATTACGATATAACGTATAACGTTATATAGCACTACGATATAACGAATAACGTTATGTAGTTTTACGATATAACTTATACCGTTATGTAATATTACGTTATAACGTATAACATTATGTAGTATTACGATATAACGTATAACGTTATGTAATGTTACGTTATAACGTATAACGTTATGTATCACTACGATATAACGTATAACGTTATGTATCATTACGATATAACGTATAACGTTATGTAGTAATACGTTATGACGTATAACGCTATATAGTATTACGATATAACGTATAACGTTATGTAATATTACGTCATAACGTATAACCTTATGAAGCATTACGATTTAACGTATAACGTTATGTAGCATTACGATATAACGTATAACGTTATGTAGCATTACGATATAACGTATAACGTTATGTAGCATTACGATATAACGTATAACGTTATGTAGCATTACGATATAACGTATAACGTTATGTATCATTACGATATAACGTATCACGATATGTAGTATTACGATATCACGTATAACGTTATGTATCATTACGATATAACGTATATCGTTATGTAGCATTACGATATCACGTATATCGTTATGTATCATTACGATATAACGTATAACGTTATGTAGTATTACGATATAACGTATAACGTTATGTAATATTACGTCATAACGTATAACCTTATGTAGCATTACGATATAACGTATAACGTTATGTAGCATTACGATATAACGTATAACGTTATGTAGCAATACGATATAACGTATAACGATATGTAGCATTACGATATAACGTATAACGATATGTAGCATTACGATATCACGTATAACGTTATGTATCATTACGATATAACGTATAACGTTATGTAGCATTACGATATAACGTATAACGTTATGTAGCATTACGATATAACGTATAACGTTATGTAGCATCACGATATAACGTATAACGTTATGTAGCATCACGATATAACGTATAACGTTATGTAGCATTACGATATAACGTATAACGTTATGTAGCATTACGATGTAACGTATAACGTTATGTAGTATTACGATATCACGTATAACGTTATGTATCATTACGATATAACGAATAACGTTATGTAATATTACGATATCACGTATAACATTATGTATCATTACGATATAAGGTATAACGTTATGTAGCATTACGATATCACGTATAACGTAAAGTAGTAATACGTTATGACGTATAACGCTATGTAGCATTACGATATAACGTATAACGTTATGTAGTATTACGATATAACGTATAACGTTATGTATCATTACGATATAACGTATAACGATATGTAGCATTACGATATCACGTATAACGTTATGTATCAT
>NW_025216149.1:0-1492 GCF_014825855.1 Bombus pyrosoma | reverse complement strand
TACACCCTAATACCATATAACGTTATACGTTATAACGTAATACTATATAACGTTATACGTTATAACGTAATGCTACATAACGTCATACGTTATAACGTAATACTACATATCGCTATATGTTATAACGTAATGCTACATAACGTTATACGTTACATCCTAATACCATATAACGTTATACGTTATAACGTAATACTATATAGCGTTATACGTTGTAACATATGTCTACATAACGTTATACGTTACATCCTAATACCATATAACGTTATACGTTATAACGTAATACTATATAGCGTTATACGTTGTAACATATGTCTACATAACGTTATACGTTATAACGTAATGCTACATAACGTTATACGCTATAACGTAATACTACATGACCTTATACATTATATCGCAATATGACAAAACGTTATACGTTATAACGTAATAGTACATAGCGTTATACGTTGTAACATATGTCTACATAACGTTATACGTTATAACGTAATGCTACATAACGTTGTACGCTATAACGTAATACTACATGACCTTATACATTATATCGCAATATGACAAAACGTTATACGTTATAACGTAATAGTACATAGCGTTGTACGCTGTAACGTAATACTACATGACGTTATGCGTTATATCGTAATATGACATAACGTTATACGTTATAACGTAATACTACATAATGTTATACGTTATAACGTAATACTACGTAACGTTATACGTTATATCGTAATACTGCATATCGCTATATGTTATAACGTAATGCTACATAACGTTATACGTTATATCCTAATACCATATAACGTTATACGTTATAACGTATTGCTATATAACGTTATACGTTATAACGTATTGCTATATAACGTTATACGTTATAACGTAATGCTACATAACGTTATGCATTATAACGTAATGCTATATAACGTTATACGTTATAACGTAATACTACATATCGCTATATGTTATAACGTAATGCTACATAACGTTATACGTTGTATCGTTACACTGTATAACGTTATACGTTATAACATATATCTACGTAGCGTTATACGTTATAACGTAATGCTACATAACGTTATACGTTATATCGTAATACTACATATCGCTATATGTTATAACGTAATGCTACATAACGTTATACGTTACATCCTAATACCATATAACGTTATACGTTACAACGTATTGCTATATAACGTTATACGCTATAACATAATGCTACATAACGTTATACGTTACATCCTAATACCATATAACGTTATACGTTATAACGTATTGCTATATAACGTTATACGTTATAACGTAATGCTACATAACGTTATACGTTATAACATATATCTACATAGCGTTATACGTTATAACGTAATGCTACATAAAGTTATACGTTATATCGTAATACTACATATCGCTATATGTTATAACGTAATGCTACATAACGTTATACGTTACATCCTAATACCATATAACGTTATATCTTATAACGTAATACTACATAACG
>NW_025216148.1:0-1492 GCF_014825855.1 Bombus pyrosoma | reverse complement strand
CATAACGTTATACGCTATAACGTAATACTATATAACGTTATACGTTATAACGTAATGCTATATAACGTTATACGTTATATTGTAGTGCTACATAACGTCATACGTTATAACGTAATACTATATAAAGTTATACGTTATAACGTAATGCTACATAACGTAATACGTTATACCGTAATGCTACATAGCGTTATTCGTTATAACGTAAAACTACATAACGTAATACGTTATACCGTAATGCTACATAGTGTTATTCGTTATACCGTAATACTACATAACGTTATACGTTATAACGTAATACTATATAACGGTATACGTTATAACGCAATGCTATATAACGATATACGTCATAACGCGATGCTATATAACGTTATACGTTACAATGTAATACTACATAACGTTATACGTTATATTGTAATGCTACATAACGTTGTACGTTATACCGTAATGGTACATAACGTTATACGTTACAACGTAATACTCTATAACGTTATACGTTATACCGTAATGCTATATAACGTTATACGTTATATCATAATGCTACATAACGTTATACGTTATAACGTAATGCTACATAACGTTATACGTTATAACGTAATGCTACATAACGTTATACGTTATACCGTAATGCTATATATCGTTATACGTTATATCGTAATACTACACAACGTTATACGTTATACCGTTATGCTACATAACGTTATACGATATAACGTAATACTATATAACGTTATACGTTATACCGTAATGCTACATAACGTTATACGTTATACCGTAATGCTACATAACGTTATACGTTATAACGTAATACTACATAACGTAATACGTTATACCGTAATGCTACATAGCGTTATTCGTTATACCGTTATACTACATAACGTTATACGTTATAACGTAATACTACATAACGTAATACGTTATACCGTAATACTACATAACGTTATACGTTATAACGTAATACTATATAACGGTATACGTTATAACGTAATGCTATACAACGTCATACGTCACAACGCAATGCCATATAACGTTATACGTTATAACGTAATACTACATAACGTTATACGTTATATTGTAATGCTACATAACGTTATACGTTATAACGTAATACTATATAACGTTATACGTTATACCGTAATGCTATATAACGTTATACGTTATACCGTAATGCTACATAACGTTATACGTTATAACGTAATACTACATAACGTTATACGTTATATTGTAATGCTATATAACGTTATACGTTATATCATAGTGCTACATAACGTTATACGTTATAACGTAATGCTACATAACGTTATACGTCATAACGCAATGCTATATAACGTTATACGTTATAACGTAATACTACATAACGTTATACGTCATATTGTAATGCTACATAACGTTATACGTTATATCATAATGCTACATAACGTTATACGTTATAACGTAATACTATATAACGTTATACGTTATAACGCAGTGCTATATAACGATATACGTCATAACG
>NW_025216147.1:0-1492 GCF_014825855.1 Bombus pyrosoma | reverse complement strand
TATGTTATATCGTAATACTACATTACGTTATACGTTATATCGTAATGCTACATAGCGTTATACGTCATAACGTATTACTACATAACGTTATACGTTATATCGTAATGATACATAACGATATACGTTATATCGTAATGCTACATAATGTTATACGATATGACGTAATATTACATAACGTTATACGTTATATCGTAATACTACATAGCGTTATACGTAATATCATAATGCTACATAACGTTATACGTTAAATCGTAATGCTACATAACGTTATACGTTATATCGTAATGCTACATATCGTTATACGTTATATCGTAATGCTACATAACGTTATTCGTTATATCGTAATGCCACATAACGTTACACGTTATGTCGTAAAACTACATAACGTTATACGTTATAACGTAATATTAAATAACGTTATCCGTTATATCGTAATACTACATAATGTTATACGTTATATCATAATGCTACACAATGTTATACGTTATATCGTAATGCTACATAAGGTTATACGTTATAACGTAATATTACATAACGGTATACGTTATATCGTAGTACTATATAATGTTATACGTCATAACGTATTACTACATAACGTTATACGTTATAACGTAGTGCTATATAACGTTATATGTTATATCGTAACACTACATAACGTTATACGTTATATCGTAATGCTACATACCGTTATACGTTATATCTTAATGCTACACAACGTTATACGTTATATCGTAATGATACATAACGTTATACGTTATATCGTAATACTACATAACGTTATACGTTGTATCGTAATGATACATAACGTTATACGTTATATCGTAATGATACATAACGTTATACGTTATAACGTAATACTACATAACGTTATACGTTATAACGTAATATTACATAACGTTATACGTTATATCGTAATGCTACATATCGTTATACGTTATATGATAATACTACATAGCGTTATACGTCATAACGTATTACTACATAACGTTATACGTTATATCGTAATGATACATAACGTTATACGTGATATCGTAATGATACATAACGTTATACGTTATATCGTAATGACACATAACGTTATACGTTATATTATAATGCTACATAACGTTATACGATATCGTAATGATACATAACGTTATACGTTATACCGTAATACTACATAACGTTATACGTTATAACGTAATATTACATAACGGTATACGTTATATCGTCATACTATATAATGTTATACGTCATAACGTATTACTACATAACATTATACGTTATAACGTAGTGCTGTATAACGTTATATGTTATATCGTAATGCTATATAACGTTATGCGTTATAACGTAGTGCTATATAACGTTATACGTTATAACGTAGTGCTATATAACGTTATACGTTATACCGTAATGTTACATAACGTTATACGTTATATCGTAATGATACATAAGGTTATACGTTATGACGTAATATTACATAACGTTATACGTTATATCGTAATACTACATA
>NW_025216146.1:0-1493 GCF_014825855.1 Bombus pyrosoma | reverse complement strand
ATGTGGTATTACGATATGACGTATAACGTAATGTAGTATTAGGATATAACGTATAACGTCATATAGCAATACGATACAGCGTATAACGTTATGTGGTGTTACGATATGACGTATAACGTCATATAGCAATACGATATAACGTATAACGTTATGTGGTATTACGATATGTCGTATAACGTAATGTAGTATTAGGATATAACGTATAACGTTATGTGGTATTATGATATGACGTGTAACGTAATGTAGTATTAGAATATAACGTATAACGTCATATAGCAATACGATATGACGTATAAAGTTATATAGTATTACGCTATAACGTATAACGTTATGTGGTACTACGATACGACGTATAACGTAATGTAGTATTAGAATATAACGTATAACGGCATGTAGCAATTCGATATAACGTATAACGTTATGTGGTGTTACGATATGACGTATAACGTTATATAGCATTACGTTATAACGTATAACGTTATGTGGTATTACGATATGACGTATAACGTAATGTAGTATTAGGATATAACGTATAACGTCATATAGCAATACGATATAACGTACAACGTTATGTGGCATTACCATATAACGTATAACGATATGTAGTATTACCATATAACGCATAACGTGATAAAGCATTACGATATATCGTATAACGTTATATGGTGTTACGATATGACATATAACGTTACATAGTATTACGTTATAAAGTATAACGTTATGTGGTATTACGATATGACGTATAACGTAATGTAGTATTAGAATATAACGCATAACGGCATGTAGCAATTCGATATAACGTATAACGTTATGTGGTGTTACGATATGACGTATAACGTTATATAGCATTACGTTATAACGTATAACGTTATGTGGTATTACGATATGACGTATAACGTAATGTAGTATTAGGATATAACGTATAACGTCATATAGCAATACGATATATCGTATAACGTTATTTGGTGTTACGATATGACGTATCACGTTACATAGTATTACGTTATAACGTATAACGTTATGTGGTATTACGATATGACGCATATCGTAAAGTAGTATTAGGATATTACGTATAACGTCATATAGCAATACGATATAACTTATAACGCTATGTGGTGTTACTATATGACGTATAACGTTATATGGTAGTACGATAGGACGTATAACGTTATATAGTATTACGATATAACGTATAACGTCATATAGCAATACGATATAACGTATAACGTTATGTGGTGTTACAATATGACGTATAACGCTATATAGAATTACGTTATAACGTATAACGTTATGTGGTTAGGTTGGGGTTAGGTTGGGGTTAGGTTGGGGTTAGGTTGGGGAGCATGAGGCGGGTATGGGTTCTCGGGGCGTAGGACCACGCCCTGGGAAACCCCGATGTATCTGATGTTCCTCTATAGTCGGGTGGCGGCTGGTCGGTGCCTCTGGTACCCGTCAGTTCGCTGATCCGGTGCGGGGAACTTCGGAGAAGTTGG
>NW_025216145.1:0-1493 GCF_014825855.1 Bombus pyrosoma | reverse complement strand
TAACGTAACACTACATAACGTTATACGTTGTATCGTAATGCTACATAACGTTTTACGTTATAACATATATCTACATAACGTTATACGTTATAACGTAATGCTACATAAAGTTATATGTTATATCGTAATACTACATAACGCCATACGTTATAACATATATCTACATAACGTTATACGTTATAACGTAATGCTACATAACGTTATACGATACATCCTAATACCATATAACGTTATACGTTATAACGTAATACCATATAACGTTATACGTTATAACGTATTGCTAAATATCGTTATATATTATGACGTAATACTACATAACGTTATACGTTGTATCGTAATACTACATAACGCCATACGTTATAACATATATCTACATAACGTTATACGTTATAACGTAATGCTACATAACGTTATACGTTATAACATATATCTACATAGCGTTATACGTTATAACGTAATGCTACATAACGTTATGCGTTACATCCTAATACCATATAACGTTATACGTTATAACGTCATACCATACAACGGTATACGTTATAACGTAATACCATATAACGTTATACGTTATAACGCAATGCTACATAACGTTATACGTTATATCGTAATACTACATAACGTTATAGGTTACATCCTAATACCATATAACGTTATACGTTGTAACGTAATACTATATAACGTTATACGTTATAACGTAATACTACATAACATTATACGTTGTATCGTAATACTACATAACGTTATACGTTATAACGTAATGCTACATAACGTTATACGTTATATCCTAATACTACATTACGATATACGTTATATCGTAATTCCACATAACGTTATACCTTATATCGTAATACCACATAACGTTATACGTTATATCGTATTGCTATATGACGTTATACGTTATTTCCTAATACCACATTACGTTATACGTCATATCGTAATACCAAACAACGTTATACGTTATATCGTAATACCACATAACGTTATACGTTATATCGTAATACCACATAACGTTATACGTTATATCGTATTGCTATATGACGCTATACGTTATATCCTAATACTACATTACGATATACGTTATATCGTAATACCACATAACGTTATACCTTATATCGTAATACCACATAACGTTATACGTTATATCGTATTGCTATATGACGTTATACGTTATCTCGTAGCTCCACATAACGATATACGTTATATCGTAATACCACATAACGTTATACGTTAGAGCGTGACACCTCATAACGTTATACGTTATGTCGTAATACCACATAACGTTATACGTTATATTGTATTGCTATATGACGTTATACGTCATATCGTAATCCGACATAACGTTATACGTTCTGTCGTAATACCACATAACGTTATACGTTATATCGTATTGCTGTATGACGATATACGTTATATCCTAATACTACATTACGTTATACGTCATATCGTAATCCCGCATAACGTTATACCTTATATCGTAATACCACACAACGTTA
>NW_025216144.1:0-2914 GCF_014825855.1 Bombus pyrosoma | reverse complement strand
AACGTTATGTAGCATTACGTTATAACGTATAACGTTATGTAGTATTACGTTATAGCGTATAACGTTATGCAGCTTTACGATATAACGTATAACGTTATGTAGCATTACGTCATAATGTATAACGTCATGTAGCATTACGCCATAACGTATAACGTTATGTAGCATTACGTTATAACGTATAACGTAATGTAGCTTTACGTTATAACGTATAACGTTATGTAGCATTACGTCATAATTTATAACGTCATGTTGTATTACGTTATAACGTATAACGTTATGTAGCATTACATTAGAACGTATAACGTTATGTAGCATTACGATATAACGTATAACGTTATGTATCTTTACGATACAACGTATAACGTTATGTAGCATTACGATATATTGTATAACGTTATGTAGTATAACGTTATAACGTATAACATTACGTAGCATTACGTTATAACGTATAACGTTATGTAGTATTACGTAATAGCGTATAACGTTATGCAGCTTTACGATATAACGTATAACGTTATGTAGCATTACGTTATAACGTATAACGTTATGTAGTATTACGTTATAGCGTATAACGTTATGCAGCTTTACGATATAACGTATAACGTTATATAGCATTACGTCATAATGTATAACGTCATGTAGCATTACGCCAAAACGTATAACGTTATGTAGCATTACGTTATAACGTATAACGTTATGTTGCTTTACGTTATAACGTATAACGTTATATGGTAATACGTTACAACGTATAACGTTATGTAGTATTACGATAAAACGTATAACGTTATTTAGTATTACGTTGTAGCGTATAACGTTATGCAGCTTTACGATATAACGTATGACGTTATGTAGCTTCACGTTATAACGTATAACGTTATGTAGTAGTGCGTGATAACGTACAACGTTATGTAGTATTACGATATATCGTTTAACGCTATGTAGTATTACGTTAGAGCGTACAACGATATGTAGCATTACGATATAACGTACAACGTTATGTAGTATTACCTTATATCGTATAACGTTATATGGTAATACGTTATAACGTATAACGTTATGTAGTATTACGATATTACGTATAACGTTATGTAGCTTTACGATATAACGTATAACGTTATGTAGTATTACGATATATCGTTTAACGTTATGTAGTATTACGTTATATCGTATAACGTTATATGGTAATACGTTATAACGTATAACGTTATGTAGTATTACGATATTACGTATAACGTTATGTAGTATTACGATATAGCGTATAACGTTATGCAGTATTACGATATAACGTATAGCGTCATATAGCATTACGTTATAACGTATAACATTATGTAGCATTAGGTTATAACGTATAATGTTATGTAGCATTAGGTTATAACGTATAACGTTATGTAGCATTACGTTATAACGTATAACGTTATGTTGCTTTACGTTATAACGTATAACGTTATATGGTAATACGTTACAACGTATAACGTTATGTAGTATTACGATAAAACGTATAACGTTATTTAGTATTACGTTGTAGCGTATAACGTTATGCAGCTTTACGATATAACGTATGACGTTATGTAGCTTCACGTTATAACGTATAACGTTATGTAGTAGTGCGTGATAACGTACAACGTTATGTAGTATTACGATATATCGTTTAACGCTATGTAGTATTACGTTAGAGCGTACAACGATATGTAGCATTACGATATAACGTATAACGTTATGTAGCTTTACGAAATAACGTATAACGTTATGTAGCATTACGATATAACGTACAACGTTATGTAGTATTACCTTATATCGTATAACGTTATATGGTAATACGTTATAACGTATAACGTTATGTAGTATTACGATATTACGTATAACGTTATGTAGCTTTACGATATAACGTATAACGTTATGTAGTATTACGATATATCGTGTAACGTTATGTAGTATTACGTTATATCGTATAACGTTATATGGTAATACGTTATAACGTATAACGTTATGTAGTATTACGATATTACGTATAACGTTATGTAGTATTACGATATAGCGTATAACGTTATGCAGTATTACGATATAACGTATAACGTCATATAGCATTACGTTATAACGTATAACATTATGTAGCATTAGGTTATAACGTATAATGTTATGTAGCATTAGGTTATAACGTATAACGTTATGTAGCATTACGTCATATCGTATAACGTTATGTAGAATTACGTTAGAGCGTACAACGTTATGTAGCATTACGATATATCTTATAACGTTATGTAGTATTACGTTAGAGCGTACAACGTTATGTAGCTTTACGATATAACGTATAACGTTATGTAGTATTACGATATATCGTTTAACGTTATGTAGTATTACGATATATCGCATAACGTTATGTAGTATTGCGATATAACGTATAACGTTATGTATCATTACCTTATAACGTATAAGGTTCTGTAGTGTTACGATATAACGTATAACGTTATGTAGCATTACGTTGTAACATATAACGTTGTGTAGTACTACGTTATAACGTATAACGTTATATGGCAATACGTTATGACGTATAACCATATGTAGCATTACGTTATGACGTATAACGTTGTGTAGTGTTACGTTATAACGTATAACGTTATATGGTAATACATTATATCGTATGCCGTTACATAGCTTTACGATATAACGTATAACGTTATGTAGCATTACGTTATAACGTATAACGTTATGTAGAATTACGACATAACGTATAACGTTATGTAGCATTACGATATAACGTATAACGTTATGTAGCTTTACGATATAACGTATGACGTTATGTAGTATTACGATATAGCGTATAACGTTATGTAGCATTACGATATAACATATAACGTTATGTAGCATTAGGTTATAACGTATAACGTTATGCAGCAATACGTTATATCGTATAACG
>NW_025216143.1:0-1495 GCF_014825855.1 Bombus pyrosoma | reverse complement strand
CGTTATATAGTATTACGTTATAACGTATAACGTTGTGTGGTATTACGATATGGCGTATAACGTAATGTAGTATTAGGATATAACGTATAACGTTGTGTGGTATTACGATATGACGAATAACGTAATGTAGTATTAGGATATAACGTATAACGTTGTGTGGTATTACGATATGACGTATAACGTTATGTGGTGTTACGATGTGACATATAACGTTATATGATATTACGTTATAACGTATAACGTTATGTGGTGTTACGATATGACGTATAACGATATATAGTATTACGTTATAACGTATAACGTTATGTGGTGTTACGATATGACGTATACCGTTATATAGTATTACGTTATAACGTATAACGTTATGTGGTATAACGATATGGCGTATAACTTAATGTAGTATTAGGATATGACGGATAACGTTATATAGCAATACGATATAACGTATAACATTATGTGATGTTACGATATGACGTATAACGTTATACAGTGTTACGTCATAACGTATAACATTATGTGGTATTACGATATGGCGTATAACGTAATGTAGTATTAGGATATAACGTATAACGTCATATAGCAATACGATATAACGTATAAAGCTATGTGGTGTTACGATATGACGTATAACGTTATATAGTATTACGTTATAATGTATAACGTTATGTGGTGTTACGATATGACGTATAATGTAATATCGTATTACGTTATAACGTATAGCGTTATGTGGTAGTGCGACATAACGTATAACGTTATGTGGTGTTACGATATGACGTATACCATTATAAGGTATTACGTTATAACGTATAACGTTATATAGTATTACGTTATAACGGTTAACGTTATGTGGTACTACGATATAACGTATAACGTTATGTGGTGTTACGATATGACGTATACCGTTATATAGTACTACGTTATAACGTATAAAGTTATGTGGAGTTACGATATGACGTATAACGTTATATAGTATTACGTTATAACGCATAGCGTCATGTGGTACTACGACATAACGTATAACGTTATGTGGTGTTACGATATGACGTATAACGTTATACAGTGTTACGTTATAACGTATAACGTTATGTGGTATTACGATATGACGTATAACGTTATATAGTATTACGTTATAACGTATAGCGTTATGTGGTACTACGACATAACGTATAACGTTATGTGGTGTTACGATATGACGTCTAACGTTATATAGTATTACGTTATAACGTATAACGATATGTGAAGTTACGATATGGCGTATAACGTAATGTAGTATTAGGATATAACGTATAACGTCACATAGCAATACGATATATATCGTTTAAGGTTATGTGGTGTTACGGTATGACGTATAACGTTATATAGCATTTCGTTATAATGTATAACGATATGTGTTATTACGATATGACGTATAACGTTATATAGTATTACGTCATAACGTATAACGTTATGTGGTGTTACGGTATGACGTATACCGTTATATAGTATTACGTTATAA
>NW_025216142.1:0-1496 GCF_014825855.1 Bombus pyrosoma | reverse complement strand
CATAACGTTACTCGCTCTAACGTAATGCTACATAACGTTAAACGTTATATTGTAATACTATATAACGTTATACGTTATATCGTAATACTACATATCGTTATACGTTATAGCGTAATACTACATATCGCCATACGCTATATCATAATACTACACATTGTTGCACGTTATGTCGTAGTAAAATATAACGTTATACGTTATATCGTATTACCTTATAACGTCATACTTTATATCGTAATGCTACATAACGTTATACGCTATAACGTAATACTACATAACGTTACTCGCTCTAACGTAATGCTACATAACGTTAAACGTTATATTGTAATACTATATAACGTTATACGTTATATCGTAATACTACATATCGTTATACATTATAACATATTACCTTATAAGGTTATACGTTATATCGAAATGCTATTTAACGTTATACGTTGTAACATATTACGACATAACGTTATACGTTATATCGTATTACTATATAACGTTGTACGTTATAACGTAACTCTACATATCGTTATATGTTATAACGTAACACTACATAACGTTCATCGTTATATCGTAATACTACATACCGTCATACGTTATATCGTAATTCTACATATCGTTGTACGTTATATCGTAATACCATATAACGTTATACGTCATATCGTAATAGTATATAACGTTATTCGTTGTAATGTAATACTACGTAACGTTATACGTTATATCGTAATACTATATAGTGTTATACGTTGATACGTAGTACTACATAACGTTATACCTTGTAACGTAATACTACATAACGTTATACGTTATATCGTAATACTACATATCGTTATACGTTATAGCGTAATACTACATATCGCCATACGCTATATCATAATACTACACATTGTTGCACGTTATGTCGTAGTAAAATATAACGTTATACGTTACAGCGTATTACCTTATAACGTCATACTTTATATCGTAATGCTACATAACGTTATTCGATGTAACGTATTACTACATAGCGCAATACGTTATAACGTAATACTACATAACGTTATACGTTATATCGTAATACTATATAACGTTATACGTGGTAACGTAATACCACATAACGTTATACGTTATATCGTAATACTACATATCGCCATACGATATATCGTAATACTACATATCGTTGCACGTTATGTCGTAATAAAATATAACGTTATACGTTATAGCGTAATACCTTATAACGTTATACTTTATATCGTAATGCTAGATAACTTTATACGCTCTAACGTAATGCTACATAACGTTATACGATATAACGTAATACTACATAACCTTATACGCTATAACGTAATGCTACATAACGTTACACGCTCTAACGTAATGCTACATAACGTTAAACGTTATATTGTAATACTATATAACGTTATACGTTATATCGTAATACTACATATCGTTATACGTTATATCGTAATACTACATATCGTCATACGTTATAGCGTAGTACCTTATAACGTTATACGTCATATCGTAAT
>NW_025216141.1:0-1496 GCF_014825855.1 Bombus pyrosoma | reverse complement strand
CGTTATACGTTATATCGTAGTGCTACATAACGTTATACGTTATATCGTAATGCTACATAACGTTATACGTTATATCGTAATGATACATAACGTTATACGTTATATCGTAATAATACATAACATTATACGTTATATCGTAATGCTACATAACGTTATACGTTATATCGTAGTGATACATAACGTTATACGATATATCCTATTGCTACATAACGTTATACGTTATATCGTAATGATACATAACGTTATACGTTATATCGTAATGCTACATAACGTTATACGTTATGTCGTAGTGATACATAACGTTATACGATATATCCTTATGCTACATAACGTTATTCGTTATATCGTAATACTACATAACGTTATACGTTATATCGTAATGCTACATAACGTTATTCGTTATATCGTAATGCTACATAACGTTGTGCGTTATGACGTATTACTACATAACGTTATACGTTATATCGTAATGATACATAACGTTATACGTTATATCGTAATAATACATAACGTTATACGTTATATCGTAATGCTACATAACGTTATGCGTTATATCGTAGTGATACATAACGTTATACGGTATATCCTAATGCTACATAACGTTATACGTTATATCGTAATGATACATAACGTTATACGCCATATCGTAATAATACATAACGTTATACGTTATATCGTAATGCTACATAACGTTATACGTTATATCGTAATGCTACATAACGTTATACGTTATGACGTAATATTACATAACGTTATACGTTATATCGTTTTGCTACATAACGTTATTCGTTATATCGTAATGCTACATAACGTTATACGTTATGACGTAATATTACATAACGATATACGTTATATCGTAATGATACATAACGTTATACGATATATCCTAATGCTACATAACGTTATACGTTATATCGTAATGCTACATAACGTTATTCGTTATATCGTAATGCTACATAACGTTATACGTTATGACGTAATATTACATAACGTTATACGTTATATCGTAATGCTACATAACGTTATACGTTATATCGTAATGATACATAACGTTATACGTTATATCGTAATAATACATAACATTATACGTTATATCGTAATGCTACATAACGTTATACGTTATATCGTAGTGATACATAACGTTATGCGATATATCCTAATGCTACATAACGTTATACGTTATATCGTAATGATACATAACGTTATACGTTATATCGTAATGCTACATATTGTTATACGTCATATCGTAATGCTACATAACGTTATACGTTATACCGTAATGATACATAACGTTATGCGTTATATCGTAATGCTTCATATCGTTATACGTTATATCGTAATGCTACATAACGTTATACGTTATATCGTAATACTACAGAACGTTATACGCTATATCGTAATGCTACATATCGTTATACGTTATATCGTAATGCTACATAACGTTATTCGTTATATCGTAATGCTATATAACGTTATATGTTATATCGTAATGCTAC
>NW_025216140.1:0-1497 GCF_014825855.1 Bombus pyrosoma | reverse complement strand
TATAACGATATGTAGTGTTACGTTATAACGTATAACGTTGTGTAGTATTACGTTGTAACGTATAACATTATATGGTATTACGATACTACGTACAACGATATGTGGTATTACGATATAACGTATAACGTTATATGGTATTACGATATAACGTATAACGATACGTAGTATTACGATATAACGTATAACATTATGTAGCATTCCGATATAACGTATAACGTTATATCTTACTACGACATAACGTATAACCATATGTAGTACTACGTTATAACGTATAACGATATATGGTATTACGATATAACGTTTAACGTTATGTAGCATTACAATATAACCTATAACGTTATGTAGCACTACGATATAACGTATAACGTTATGTAGCATTACGATATAACGTATAACGTTATGTAGTATTACTTTGTAACGTATAACATTATATGGTATTACGATATAACGTACAACGATATGTAGTATTACGATATAACATATAACGATATGTAGCATTAAGATATAACTTATAACGTTATGTATTATTACGTTATAACGTGTAACGCTATGTAGTACTACGATATAATGTATAACGTTATATGGTAATATGATATAACGTATAACGATATGCAGTATTAAGATATAACTTATAATGTTATGTACTATTACGTTATAACGTGTAAGGTTATGTAGTACTACGATATAACGTATAACGTTATATGGACATGCGATATAACGTATAACGATATGTAGTATTACGTTATAACATATAAAGTTATGTAGTATAACGTTATAGCGTATAACGTTATGTAGCACTACGTTATAGCGTATAACGTTATGTAATATTACGTTATAACGTATAACTTTATATAGTATTACGAGGTAACGTATAACATTATGTAGCATTACGTTATAACGTATAACGCTATGTAGTATTACCTTATAACGTATAACGATATATAGTATTACGATATAACGTATAACGTTATATGGTACTACGATATAACGTATAACCATATGTAGTTCTACGTTATAACGTATAACGATATATTGTATTACGATATAAAGTATAACGATATGTAGTGTTACGTTATAACGTGTAACGTTATATAGTATTACGATATAACGTATAACGTTATATTTTACTACGACATAACGTATAACGATATGTAGTGTTACGTTATAACGTGTAACGTTATATAGTATTACGATATAACGTGTAACGTTATATGGTACTACGATATAACGTATAACCATATGTAGTTCTACGTTATAACGTATAACGATATATTGTATTACGATATAAAGTATAACGATATGTAGTGTTACGTTATAACGTGTAACGTTATATAGTATTACGATATAACGTATAACGTTATATGGTACTACGATATAACGTATAACCATATGTAGTACTACGTTATAACGTATAACGATATATGGTATTACGATATAACGTATAGCGTTATATGGTATTACGATATAACGTATGACGTTATATGGTACTACGATATA
>NW_025216139.1:0-1497 GCF_014825855.1 Bombus pyrosoma | reverse complement strand
CGTAACGTCATACGTTATAACGTAATGCTATATAACGTTATACGTTATAACGTAATACTATATAACGTTATACGTTATAACGTAATGCTATATAACGTTATACGTCATAACGCAATGCTATATAACGTTATACGTTATAACGTAATACTACATAACGTTATACGTTATATTGTAATGCTACATAACGTTATACGATACAGCGCAATAATACATAACGTTATACGTTATAAGGTAATACTATATATCGTTATACGTTATAACGTAATGCTATATAACGTTATACGTCATATGGTAATGCTACATAACGTTATACGATACAACGCAATAATACATAACGTTATACGTTATACCGTAATGCTACATAACGTTATACGTTATACCGTAATGCTACGTAGCGTTATACGTCATACCGTAATGCTACGTAACGTTATACGTTTTACCGTAATGCTACGTAACTTTATACGTTATAACGTAATGCTTCATAACGTTATACGATCTACCGTATTGCTACATAACGCTATACGTTATAACGTAATGCTATATAACGTTATACGTCATAACGCAATGCTATATAACGTTATACGTTATAACGTAATACTACATAACGTTATACGATCTACCGTATTGCTACATAGCATTATACGTTATAACGTAATGCTATATAACGTTATACGTCATAACGCAATGCTATAAAACGTTATACGTTATAACGTGATACTACATAACGTTATTCGTTATATTGTAATGCTACATAACCTTATACGTTATAACGTAATACTACATAACGTTATACGATATATCACAGTGCTACATAACGTTATACTTTATACCGTAATGCTACATAACGTTATACGTTATAACGTAATGCTACATAACGTTATACGTTATAACGAAATACTATATAACGTTATACGTTATAACGTAATGCTATATAACGATATACGTTATAACGTAATGCTACATAACGTTATACGCTCTACCGAATTGCTACATAGCATTATACGTCATAACGCAATGCTATATAACGTTATACGTTATAACGTAATACTACATAACGTTATACGTTATATTGTAATGCTACATAACGTTATACGATACAACGCAATAATACATATCGTTATACGTTATAACGTAATGCTACATAACGTTATACGCTCTACCGAATTGCTACATAGCATTATACGCTATAACGTAATGCTATATAACGTCATACGTTATATCGTAATGCTACATAACGATATACGTTATAACGTAATACTACATAACGTTATACGTTATAACGTAATGCTATATAACGCTATACGTTATAACGTAATGCTATATAACGTTATACGTTATATCATAGTGCTACATAACGTTATAAGTTATACCGTAATGCTACATAACGTTATACGTTATAACGTAATACTATATAACGTTATACGTTATATCGTAATGCTACAAAACGTTATACGTTATATTGTAATGCTACATAACGTTATACGATACAACGCAATA
>NW_025216138.1:0-1497 GCF_014825855.1 Bombus pyrosoma | reverse complement strand
CAACGTAATGTTAAATAACGTTATATGTTATATCGTAATACTGCATAACGCCATACGTTATAACATATTCGACATAACGTAATACGTTATAACGTAATGCTACATAACGTTATACGTTATAACATATATCTACATAGCGTTATACGTTATAACGTAATGCTGCATAACATTATACGTTATATCGTAATACTACATATCGCTACATGTTGTAACGTAATGCTACATAACGTTATACGTTATAACATACATCTACGTAGCGTTATACGTTATAACGTAAAGCTACATAACGTTATACGTTATATCGTAATACTACATATCGCTATATGTTATAACGTAATGCTACATAACGTTATACGTTACATCCTAATACCATATAACGTTATACGTTATAACGTAATGCTATATAACGTTATACGTTATAACGTAATGCTACATATCGTTATACGTTATAACATATATCTACATAGCGTTATACGTTATAACGCAATGCTATATAACGTTATACGTTACATCCTAATACCATATAACGTTATACGTAATAATGTAATGCTACATAACGTTATACGTTATAACATATATCTACATAACGTTATACGTTTTAACGTAATGCTACATAGCGTTATACGTTATACCGTAATACTACATAACGCCATAAGTTATAACATATATCTACATAGAGTTATACGTTATAACGTAATGCTACATAGCGTTATACGTTATACCGTAATACTACATAACGCCATAAGTTATAACATATATCTACATAGAGTTATACGTTATAACGTAATGCTACATAACGTATAACGTTATAACGTAATGCTACATAACGTTATACGTTATAACATATATATACATAGCGTTATACGTTATAACGTAATGTTACATAACGTTATACGTTATAACATATATCTACATATCGTTATATGTTATATCGTAATACTACATACCGTTATACGTTGTATCGTAACACTATATAACGTTATACGTTACAACATATATCTACATAACGCCATACGTTAGAACGTAAAGCTATATAATGTTGTACGTTACATCCTAATACCACATAACGTTATACGTTATAACGTAATACTATATAACGTTATACGTTATAACGTAATGCTACATAACGTTATACGTTATAACATATATATACATAGCGTTATACGTTATAACGTAGTGCTACATAACGTTATACGTTACATCCTAATACCATATAACGTTATACGTTATAACGTAATGCTATATAACGTTATACGTTATAACGTAATGCTACATAACGTTATACGTTATAACATATATCTACATAACGTTATACGTTATAACGTAATGCTACATAACGTTATACGCTATAGCGTAATACTACATGACTTTATACGTTATATCGCAATATGACAAAACGTTATACGTTATAACGGAATACTACATAACGTTATACGTTACAACGTAATACTACGTAACGTTATACGTTATAACGTAATGCTACATAACGTTATACGT
>NW_025216137.1:0-1497 GCF_014825855.1 Bombus pyrosoma | reverse complement strand
GAAATACAACATATCCATATACGTTATATCGTAATACCATATAACGTTATACGTTATATCGTAATACTGTATAACGCTATACGTTATATCGTAATACCACATATCGTTATACGTTATATCGTAATACTACATATCGTTATACGTTATATCGTAATACCATATAACGTTATACGTCATATCGTAATACTATATAACGTTACACGCTAGAACGTATTATTACATAACGTTATACCTTATATCGCAATACAACATATCGTTATCCGTTATATCGTAGTACCATATATCGTTATGCGTCATAACGTCACACTACATAACGTTATACGTTATATCGTAATACCATATAACGTTATACGTTATATCGTAATACCATATAACGTTATACGTTACATCGTAATACAACATATCCATATACGTTATATCATAATACAACATATCGTTATACGTTATATCGTAATACTACATATCGTTATACGTTATATCGTATTACCATATAACGTTATACGTTATAACGTAACACTACATATCCATATACGTTATATCGTAATACTATATAACGTTATACGTTGTAACGTAACAGTACATAACGTTATACGTTATATCGGAATACTACATAACGTTATACGCTATAACGTAATGTTGCATAACGTTTTACGTTATATCGTAGTGCTACATAACGTTATACGTTATATCATAATGCTACGTAACGTTATACGGTATATCGAAATACAACATATCTATATACGTTATATCGTAATACCATATAATGTTATACGTTATATCTTAATACTGTATAACGTCATACGTCATATCGTAACACTACATATCGTTATACGTTATATCGTAATACTACATACCGTTATACGTTATAACATATTACCTTATAAGGTTATACGTTATATCGTAATCCTATATAACGTTATACGTTGTAACGAATTACTACATATCGTTATACGTTATATCGTAATGCTACATAACGTTATACGTTATATCGTAATGCTATGTAACGTTATACGGTATATCGAAATACAACATATCCATATACGATATATCGTAATACCATATAACGTTATACGTTATATCGTAATACTGTATAACGCTATACGTTATATCGTAATACCACATATCGTTATACGTTATATCGTAATAATACATATCGTTATACGTTATATCGTAATACCATATAACGTTATACGTCATATCATAATACTATATAACGTTATACGCTAGAACGTATTATTACATAACGTTATACCTTATATCGCTATACAACATATCGTTATCCGTTATATCGTAGTACCATATATCGTTATGCGTCATAACGTCACACTACATAACGTTATACGTTATATCGTAATACCATATAACGTTATACGTTATATCGTAATACAACATATCCATATACGTTATATCATAATACAACATATCGTTATACGTTATATCGTAATACTACATATCGTTATACGTTATATCGTATTACCATATAACGTTATACGTTAT
>NW_025216136.1:0-1498 GCF_014825855.1 Bombus pyrosoma | reverse complement strand
AACGTTATATAGTATTACGTTATGACTTATAACGTTATATATACTACGTTATGACGTATAACGTTCTGTAGTACGATGATATAACGTATAACTTTATATGCTATTACGATATAGCGTATAACGTTATACGGTATTACGATATAGCGTATAACGTTATACGGTATTACGATAAAACATATAACGTTATATAGTACTACGTAATGACGTATAACATTGTATAGTATTACGTTGTAACGTATAACGATATATAGTATAACGTTATAATGTATAACGACATATAGTACTACGTTATGACGTAAAACGATGTGTAGTATTGTGATATAACGTAGAACGTTACACGGTATGACATTATAACGTATAACCTTATACAGTATTACGATATAACGAATAACGTTATATAGTAATACGTTATGACTTATAACGTTATACTTACTACGTTATGACGTATAACGTTCTGTAGTAAGATGATATAACGTATAACGTTATTTGCTATTACGATATAGCTTATAACGTTATATGATACTACGTTATGACGTATAACGTTCTGTAGTATGATGATATAACGCATAACGTTATATGGTATTACGATATAACATATAACGTTATATGTTACTACGTTATGACGTATAACGTTCTGTAGTATGATGATATAACGCATAACGTTATATGGTATTACGATATAACATATAACGTTATATGTTACTACGATATAGCGTATAACGTTATACGGTACTACGATATAACATATAACGTTATATAGTACTACGTTATGACGTATAACGTTCTGTAGTATGATTATATAACGTATAACGTTATATAGTAATACGTTATGACGTATGACGTTGTATAGTATTACGATATAGTGTATAACATTATATGGTATTACGATATAACATATAACGTTATATGCTATTACGATATAGCGTATAACGTTATACGGTATTACTATATAGCGTATAACGTTATACGGTATTACGATATAGCGTATAACGTTGTATGGTATTACGATATAACGTATAACGTTATACGGTATTATGATATAACATATAACGTTGTATAGTATTACGTTATGACGTATAACTTTCTGTAGTATGACGATATAACGTATAAAGTTGTATAGCACTACGTTATGGCGTATTACGTTGTATAGTATTACGTTGTAACGTATAACGATATATAGCATTACGTTATAACGTATAACTAAATATAGTACTACGTTATGAAGTAAAACGGCGTGTAGTATTATGATATAACGTATAACGTTATATGTTACTACGATATAGCGTATAACGTTGCACGGTATTACGTTGTAACGTATAACGATATATAGTATTACGTTATAACGTATGACGTTGTATAGTATTACGTTATGACGTATAACGTTCTGTAGTATGGTGATATAACGTATAACGTTATATGCTATTACGATATAGCGTATAACGTTATACGGTATTACGATATAACATATAACGTTATATAGTACTACGTTATGACGTAT
>NW_025216135.1:0-1498 GCF_014825855.1 Bombus pyrosoma | reverse complement strand
TAATACCATATAACGTTATACGTCATATCGTAATACTATATAACGTTATACGCTATAACGGAATACTACATAACGTTATTCGCTATAACGTAACACTACATAACTTTATACCTTATATCGTAATACAACATATCGTTATACGTTATATCGTAGTACCATATATCGTTATACGTTATAACGTAACACTACATATCGATATTCGTTATATCGTAATACTATATAACGTTATACGTTGTATCGTAACAGTACATAACGTTATACGATATAACGTAACACTACATAACGTTATACCTTATATCGTAATACAACATATCGTTATACGTTATATCGTAATACCATATATAGTTATACGTTGTAACGTAACAGTATATAACGTTATACGTTATATCGTAATACCATATAACGTTATACGTCATATCGTAATACTATATAACGTTATACGCTATAACGGAATACTACATAACGTTATTCGCTATAACGTAACACTACATAACTTTATACCTTATATCGTAATACTACATATCGTTATACGTTATAACGTAACAGTACATAACGTTATACGTCATATCGTAATGCTATATAACGTTATACGCTATAGCGTAACACTACATAACGTTATTCGTTATAACGTAACACTACATATCGATATTCGTTATATCGTAATACTATATAACGTTATACGTTGTATCGTAACAGTACATAACGTTATACGTTATATCGGAATACTACATATCGTTATACGTTATAACGTAACAGTACATAACGTTATACGTCATATCGTAATGCTATATGACGTTATACGCTATAGCGTAACACTACATAACGTTATTCGTTATAACGTAACACTACATATCGTTATACGTTATAACGTAACACTACATAACGTTATACGTTATATCGTAATACAATATAACGTTATACGTTGTAACGTAGTGCTACATAACGTTATACGTTATATCGTAATCCAATATAACGTTAGACTTTCTAACGAATTACTACATATCGTTATACGTTATATCGTAATGCTACATAACGTTATACCTTATATCGTAATGCTACATAACGTTATACGTTATATCGTAATACTACATATTGCTATTCGTTATATCGCAATACTACATAACGTTATACGTTATATCGTAATGCCACATAACGTTATACGTTATATCATAATACTATGTAACGTTATACGTTGTAACGTAACAGTACATAACGTTATACGTTATATCGGAATACTACATAACGTTATACGCTATAACGTAATGCTACATAACGTTTTACGTTATATCGTAATGCTAGATAACGTTATACGTTATATCGTAATGCTACGTAACGTTATACGGTATATCGAAATACAACATATCCATATACGTTATATCGTAATACCATATAACGTTATACGTTATATCGTAATACTATATGACGTTTTACGTTGTAACGTTATACTACATAACGTTATACGTTATAAGGTAATACTACATACCGTTATACGTTATAA
>NW_025216134.1:0-1499 GCF_014825855.1 Bombus pyrosoma | reverse complement strand
GTATTACGTTATGTAGTATTACATTATAACGTATAACGTTATATACTATTAGCTTACAACGTATAACGTTATGTAGCATTACGTTATAACGTATAACGTTATATAGCATTACGTTATAACGTATAACGTTATGTGGTAATACGATATAACGTATTACGTTATGTAGTATTACATTATAACGTATAACGTTATATACTATAAGCATATAACGTATAACGTTATGTAGCATTACGTTATAACGAATAACGTTATATAGCATTACGTTATAACGTATAACGTTATATAGCATTACATTATAAGGTATAACGCTATGTGGTATGACGATATAACGTATTACGTTATATAGTATTACATTATAACGTTTGACGCTATATACTATTAGCTTATAACGTATAACGTTATATAGCATTACGTTATAACGTATAACGTTATGTGGTAATACGATATAACGTATTACGTTATGTAGTATTACATTATAACGTATAACGTTATATACTATTAGCATATAACGTATAACGTTATGTAGCATTACGTTATAACGAATAACGTTATATAGCATTACGTTATAACGTATAACCTTATATAGCATTACATTATAAGGTATAACGGTATGTGGTATAACGATATAACGTATTACGTTATATAGTATTACATTATAACGTTTGACGCTATATACTATTAGCTTATAACGTATAACGTTATATAGCATTACGTTATAACGTATAACGTTATGTGGTATTACGATATAACGTATTACGTTATGTAGTATTACATTATAACGTATAACGTTATATACTATTAGCTTATAACGTATAACGTCATGTAGTATTACGTTATAGCGTATAACGTTATATAATATTACGCTATAACGTATAACGTTATGCGTTTCTACGATATAACATATTACGTGATGTAGTTTTACATTATAACGCATAACGAGATATACTATTAGCTTATAACTTATAACGTTATATAGTATTACATTATAACGTATGACGCTATATACTGTTAGCTTATAACTTATAACGTTATATGGTACTACGTTATAACGTATAACGTCATGTGGTATTACGACATACCGTCTTACTTTATGTAGTATTACATTATAACGTATAATGTTATATACTATTAGCTTATGACGTATAACTTTACATAGTATTACGTTATAACGTATAACGTTATATAGCATTACAATATAACGTATAAGGGTATGTGATATTGCGATATAACGTATTACGTTATGTAGTATTACATTATAACGTATAACGTTATATACTATTAGCTTATAACGTATAACGTCATGTAGTATTACGTTATAGCGTATAACGTTATATAGCATTACGTTATAACGTATAACGTTATGTGGTATTACGATATAACGTATTACGTTATGTAGTATTACATTATAACGTATAACGTTATATACTATTAGCTTACAACGTATAACGTTATGTAGCATTACGTTATAACGTATAACGTTATATAGCATTACGTTATAA
>NW_025216133.1:0-2926 GCF_014825855.1 Bombus pyrosoma | reverse complement strand
TAACGTATAACGTTATGTAGCATTACGTTATAGCGTATACCGTTATGTAGTACTACGATATAACTTATAACGCTATGTAGCATTACGTTATAGCGTATAAGGCTATGTAGTATTACCTTATAACGTATAACGTTATGTAGCATTACGATATAACGTATAACGTTATGTAGCATTACGATATAACGTATAACGTTATGGAGCATTACGATATAACGTATAACGTTATGTAGTGTTACGTTATAACGTATAACGGTATAGGGTATTACGGTATAACGTATAACGTTATGTAGCATTACGGTATAACGTATAACGTTATATAGTATTACGATATAACGTATAACGTTATGTAGCATTACGATATAACGTATAACGTAATGTAGCATTACGATATATCGTACAACGTAATGTAGCATTACGTTATAGCGTATAACGTTACATAGTATTACGATGTAACGTATAACGCTTTGTAGCATTACGATATAACGTATAACGTTATGTAGCATTACGATATAACGTATAACGTTATGTAGTGTTACGTTATAACGTATAACGGTATATGGTATTACGATGTAACGTATAACGCTTTGTAGCATTACGATATAACGTATAACGTTATGTAGCATTACGATGTAACGTATAACGTTATGTAGCATTACGATATATCGTACAAAGTAATGTAGCATTACGTTATAGTGTATAAGGCTGTGTAGTATTACCTTATAACGTATAACGTTACATAATATTACGATGTAACGTATAACGTTGTGTAGCATTACGATATAACGTATAACGTTATGTAGCATTACGTTATAGCGTATGACGTTATGTAGTATTACGATATAACGTATAACGTTATGTAGTGTTACGTTATAACGTATAACGATATATTGTATTACGATATAACGTATAACGTTATGTAGTGTTGCGTTATATCGCATAACGATATATGGTATTACGATATAACGTATAACGTTATGTAGTAATACGTTACAACGTATGACTCTATATAGTATTACGTTACAACGTATGACTCTATATAGTATTACGATATAACGTATAACGTTATGTAGCATTACGATATAACGTATAACGTTATGCAGCATACCGATATAACGTATAACGTTATGGAGCATTACGATATAACGTATAACGTTATGTAGCATTACGTTATAGCGTATAAGGCTATGTAGTATTACCTTATAACGTATAACGTTACATAGTATTACGATGTAACGTATAACGTTATGTAGCATTACGTTATAGCCTATAACGTTATGCAGTATTACGATATAACGTATAACGTTATGTAGTGTTACGATATAACGTATAACGTTATGTAGAATTGCGTTATATAGTATAAGGCTATGTAGTATTGCGATATAACGTATAACGTTATGTAGTGTTACGGTATAACGTATAACCTTATGTAGCATTACGATATATCGTACAACGTAATGTAGCATTACGATATAACGTATAACGTTATGTAGCATTACGTTATAGCGTATAACATTATGTAGTATTACGATATAACGTATAACGTTATGTAGTGTTACGTTATAGCGTATAACGTTTTGTAGTATTACCATATAACGTATAACGTTATGTAGCATTACGATATAACGTATAACGTTATGTAGCATTACGTTATAGCGTATACCGTTATGTAGTACTACGATATAACTTATAACGCCATGTAGCATTACGTTATAGCGTATATGGCTATGTAGTATTACCTTATAACGTATAACGGTATATGGTATTACGGTATAACGTATAACGTTATGTAGCATTACGGTATAACGTATAACGTTATATAGTATTACGATATAACGTATAACGTTATGTAGCATTACGATATAACGTATAACGTTATGTAGCATTACGTTATAGCGTATAACGTGATGTAGTATTACGATATAACGTATAACGTTATGTAGTGTTACGATATAACGTATAACGTTATGTAGAATTGCGTTATATCGTATAAGGCTATGTAGTATTGCGATATAACGTATAACGTTATGTAGTGTTACGGTATAACGTATAACGTTATGTAGTGTTACGTTATAACGCATAACGATATGTTGTATTACGATATAACGTATAACGTTATGTAGCATTACGATATAACGTACAACGTTATGTAGCATTACGTTATAGCGTATACCGTTATGTAGTACTACGATATAACTTATAACGCTATGTAGCATTACGTTATAGCGTATAAGGCTATGTAGTATTACCTTATAACGTATAACGTTATGTAGCATTACGATATAACGTATAACGTTATGTAGCATTACGATATAACGTATAACGTTATGTAGCATTACGATATAACGTATAACGTTATGTAGTATTACGTTATAACGTATAACGGTATAGGGTATTACGGTATAACGTATAACGTTATGTAGCATTACGGTATAACGTATAACGTTATATAGTATTACGATATAACGTATAACGTAATGCAGCATTACGATATAACGTATAACGTTATGTAGCATTACGATATATCGTACAACGTAATGTAGCATTACGCTATAGCGTATAACGTTACATAGTATTACGATGTAACGTATAACGTTATGTAGCATTACGATATAACGTATAACGTTATGTAGCATTACGATATAACGTATAACGTTATGTAGTGTTACGTTATAACGTATAACGGTATATGGTATTACGGTATAACGTATAACGTTATGTAGCTCTACAGTATAACGTATAACGTTACATAGTATTACGATGTAACGTATAACGTTATGTAGCATTACGATATATCGTACAAAGTAATGTAGCATTACGTTATAGTGTATAAGGCTATGTAGTATTACCTTATAACGTATAACGTTACATAATATTACGATGTAACGTATAACGTTGTGTAGCATTACGATATAACGTATAACGTTAT
>NW_025216132.1:0-1499 GCF_014825855.1 Bombus pyrosoma | reverse complement strand
TTATATAGTATTACTTTATAACGTATAACGTTATGTAGATATATGTTATAACGTATGGCGTTATGTAGTATTACGATATAACGTATAACGTTATGTAGCTTTACGTTATAACGTATAACGCTATGTAGATATATGTTATAACGTATAACGTTATGTAGCATTACGTTATTACGTATAACGTTATATAGAATTACGTTATGACGTATAACGTTATATGGTATTAGGATGTAACGAATAACGTTATGTAGCATTACGTTATAACGTATAACGCTATGTATATATATGTCATAACGTAAAACGTTATGTAGCCTTACGTTATAACGTATAACATTATATAGTATTACTTTACAACGTATAACGTTATGTAGATATATGTTATAACGTATGGCGTTATGTAGTATTACGATATAACGTATAAAGTTATATAGCATTACGTTATAACGTATAACGTTATACAGTATTACGTTATAACGTATCACGTTATGTAGTAATACGATATAACGTATAACGTTATATAGTATTACGTTATAACGTATAACGTTATGTAGATATATGTTATAACGTATGGCGTTATGTAGTATTACGATATAACGTATAACGTTATGTAGCTTTACGTTATAACATATAGCGATATGTAGTATTACGATATAACGTATAACGTTATGTAGCATTACGTTATAACGTATAACGTTATGTAGTATTACGTTATAACATATAACGATATGTAGTATTACGATATAACGTATAACGTTATGTAGCATTACGTTACAACGTATAACGTTATGTAGCATTACGTTGTAACGTATAACATTATGTAGAATATGTTATAACGTATGGCGTTATGTAGTATTGCGATATAACATATAACGTTGTTTAACGTTACGTTATAATGTATCTCGTTATGTAGATATATTTTATAACGTATAACGTTATGTAGCATTACGTTATAACGTATAACGTTATATAGTATTACGTTATAACGTATAACGCTATGTAGATATATGTTATAACGTATAAGATTATGTAGCATTACGTTATAACGTATAACGTTATGTAGATATATGTTATAAAGTATAACGTTATGTATCATTACGCTATAACGTATAACGTTATATAGCATTACGTTATAACGTATAGCGTTATATAGTATTACGTTATAACGCATAAGGTTATGTAGCATTACGTTATAACGTATAACATTATATAGTATTACTTTATAACGTATAACGTTATGTAGATATATGTTATAACGTATGGCGTTATGTAGTATTACGATATAACGTATAACGTTATGTAGCTATACGTTATAACGTATAACGCTATGTAGATATATGTTATAACGTATAACGTTATGTAGCATTACGTTATAACGTATAACGTTATATAGCATTACGTTATATCGTATAACGTTATATGGTATTAGGATGTAACGTATAACGTTATGTAGCATTACGTTATAACGTATAACGCTATGTATATATATGATATAACGTAAAACG
>NW_025216131.1:0-1499 GCF_014825855.1 Bombus pyrosoma | reverse complement strand
TAACGTATAACGTAATGTAGTATTACGATATTACGTATAACGTTATGTAGCTTTACGATATAACGTATAACGTTATGTAGTATTACGATATATCGCATAACGTTATGTAGTATTGCGATATAACGTATAACGTTATGTAGTATTACGTTATATCGTATAACGTTATATGGTAATACATTATAACGTATACCGTTACGTAACTTTACGATATAACGTATGACGCTATGAAATATTACGATATAGCGTATAACGTTATGTAGCATTGCGATAATTTACGATATTACGTATAACGTTATGTACCATTACGATATAACGTATAACGTTATGTATCTTTACGACATAACGTATAACGTTATGTAGCATTACGTTATAACGTATAACGTTATGTAGCATTACGATATAATGTATAACGTTATGTAGTATTACGCTATGACGTATAACGTTATGTAGCTTCACGTTATAACGTATAACGTTATGTAGTAGTACGTTATAACGTATAACGTTATGTAGTATTACGTTATAACGTATAACGTTATGTAGCATTACATTAGAACGTATAACGTTATGTAGCATTACGATATAACGTAAAACGATATGTGGCTTTACGATATAACGTATAACGTTATGTAACATTACGATATAATGTATAACGTTATGTAGTATTACGCTATAACGTATAACGTTATGTAGCTTTACGTTATAACGTATGACGTTATGTAGCATTACGATATAACGCATAACGATATGTGGCTTCACGATATAACGTATAACGTTATGTAACATTACGATATAATGTATAACGTTATGTAGTATTACGCTATAACGTATAACGTTATGTAGTATTACGATATAGCCTATGACGTTATGTAGTATTAAGTTATAACGTATAACGTTATAAGGTAATAAATTATAACGTATAACATTACGTAGTATTACGATATAACGTATATCGTTATGTAGCATTACGTTATAACGGATAACGTTATGCAGCTTTACGATATAACGTATAACGTTATGAAGCATTACGATATAACGTATAACGTTATGTAGTGTTACGTTATAACGTATAACGATATGTAGCATTACGTTATAACGTATAACGTTATGTAGCTTTACGTTATAACGTATAACGTTATGTAGCATTACGATATAGCGCATAACGTTATGTAGCTTTACGATATAACGTATAACGTTATGTAGCATTACGATATAATGTATAACGTTATGTAGCATTAGGCTATAACATATAACGTTATGTAGCTTCACGTTATAACGTATAACGTTATGTAGTAGTACGTTATAACGTATAACGTTATGTAGTATTACGTTATAACGGAAAACGTTATGTAGCATTACCTTCTAACGTATAACGTTATGTAGCATTACGTTATAATGTATAACGTTGTGTGGTATTACATTATAACGTATAACGTTACGTAGCATTGCGTTCTAACGTATAACGTTATGTAGCATAAGGTTATATCGTATAACGTTATGTA
>NW_025216130.1:0-1500 GCF_014825855.1 Bombus pyrosoma | reverse complement strand
ACTTATTACGTTATGTAGTATTACATTATAATTTTTAACGTTATATACTATTAGCTTATAACGTATAACGTTATATAGTATCACGTTATAACGTATAACGATATGTACCTTTGCGTTATAACGTATAACGTTATGTGGTATTACGATGTAACGTATTGCGTTATATAGTATTACATTGTAACGTATAACGTTATATACTATTAGCTTACAACGTATAACGCTATGTACTATTACGTTATAACGTATAACGTTATATAGCATTACACTATAACGTATATCGGTATGTGGTATTACGATATAACTTATTACGTTATGTTGTACTACATTATAATTTATAACGTTATATACTATTAGCTTATAACGTATAACGTTATAAAGTATTACGTTATAACGTATATCGTTATATAGCATTACGTTATAACGTATAACGTTATGTGGTATTACGATATAACGTATAACGGTACGTGGTATTACGATATAACGTATTACGTTATGTAGTATGACATTATATCTTATAACGTTATATACTATTAGCTTATGACGTAAAACATTATATAGTATTACGTTATAACGTACAACGTTATATAGCATTACATTACAACGTATAACGTTATGTGGTATTACGATATAACGTATAACGGTACGTGGTATTACGATATAACGTATTACGTTATGTAGTATGACATTATATCTTATAACGTTATATACTATTAGCTTATGACGTAAAACATTATATAGTATTACGTTATAACGTACAACGTTATATAGCATTACATTACAACGTATAACGGTATGTGGTATTACGATATAACTTATTACGTTATGTAGTATTACATCATAACGTAGAACGTTATGTAGTATGACATTGTAACGTATAACGTTATATACTATTAGCTTATGACGTATAACATACATAACTATTATATGGTATTACGTTATAACGTATAACGTTATATAGCATTACCTTATAACGTATAACGTTATGTGGTATTACGATATAACATATTACGTTATGTAGTATTGCACTATATCTCAGAACGTTATATACTACTAGCTTATAGCGTATAACGTTATATAGTCTTACGTTATAACGTTTAACGTTATATAGCATTACGTTATAACGTATAACGGTATGTGGTATTACGATATAACGTATTACGTTATCTAGTATTACATTATATCTTATAACGTTATATACTATTAGCTTATAACTTATAACGTTATATAGTATCACGTTATAACGTATAACGTTATATAGCATTACGTTATAACGTATAACGGTATGTGGTATTACGATATAACTTATTACGTTATGTAGTATTACATCATAACGTAGAACGTTATGTAGTATGACATCGTAACGTATAACGTTATATACTATTAGCTTATGACGTATAACATACATAACTATTATATAGTATTACGTTATAACGTATAACGTTATATAGCATTACTTTATAACGTATAACGTTATGTGGTATTACGATATAACATATTACG
>NW_025216129.1:0-1500 GCF_014825855.1 Bombus pyrosoma | reverse complement strand
ATACCATATAATGTTATTGATTACAAAGTAATACCACATATCGTTATACGTTATATCGTAATATCATATAAAGTTATACGTTATATCATACTACTACTTAACGTTATACTTTATAATGTAATACCACATATCGTTATACGTTATATCGTAATACCATATAACGTTATACGTTATATCGTAATACTATATAACGTTATACATTATATCATAATACTATATAACGTTATGCGTTATATCGTAATACTATACAACGTTAAACGTTATAACGTAATACCACATATCGTTATACGTTATATCGTAATACTATATAACGTTATACTTTATATCATAATACTATATAACGTTATGCGTTATATCATAATACTATACAACGTTATACGTTATAACGTAATACCACATATCGTTATACGTTGTATCGTAATACCCTATAACGTTATACATTATATCATAATACTACTTAACGTTATACTTTATAATGTAATACCACATATCGTTATACGTTATATCATAATACTATATAACGTTGTACGTTATAACGCAATACCACATATCGTTATACGTTTTATCGTAAAACCATATAACGTTATACGTTATATCGTAATACTATATAACGTTATACGTTATACCATAATACTATATAACGTTATACTATATATCATAATACTATATAACTTTATACGTTATAACGTAATACCATATAACGTTATTGATTACAAAGTAATACCGCATATCGTTATACCTTATATCGTAATACTATATAACGTTATACGTTATATCGTAATACCATATAATGTTATACGTTATATCGTAATACTATATAACGTTATACGTTACATCATAATACTACTTAACGTTATACTTTATAATGTATTACCACATATCGTTATACGTTATATCGTAATACCATATAACGTTATACGTTATATCGTAATACTATATAACGTTATACGTTATATCATAATACTATATAACGTTGTACGTTATAACGCAATACCACATATCGTTATACTTTTTATCGTAAAACCATATAACGTTATACGTTATATCGTAATACTATATAACGTTATACGTTATACCATAATACTATATAACGTTATACTATATATCATAATACTATATAACGTTATACGTTGTAACGTAATACCATATAACGTTATTGATTACAAAGTAATACCGCATATCGTTATACCTTATATCGTAATACTATATAACGTTATACGTTATATCGCAATACCATATAATGTTATACGTTATATCGTAATACTATATAACGTTATGCGTTATATCATAATACTATACAACGTTATACGTTATATCGTAAAACCATATAACGTTATACGTTATATCGTAATACCATATAACGTTATACGTTATATCATAATACTATACAACGTTATACGTTATAACGTAATACCACATATCGTTATACGTTATATCGTAATACCATATAACGTTATACGTTACATCATAATACTACTTAACGTTATACTTTATAATGTA
>NW_025216128.1:0-1500 GCF_014825855.1 Bombus pyrosoma | reverse complement strand
CGTAATGCTACATAACGTTATACGTTATAACGTAATAGTATATAACTTTATACGTTATAACGTAATAGAATATATTGTTATACGTAATAACGTAATGCTACATAACGTTATATGTTATATCGTAACAGTATATAACGTTTTACGTTATAACGTAATAGTATATAACATTATACGTTATAACGTAATGCTACATTACGTTATATGTTCTATCGTAACACTACATAACGTTAAACGTTGTAACGTATCACCATATAACGTTATACTTTATAACGCAATGCTACATAACGTTGTACGTTATAACGTAATACTATGTAACGTTATACGTTATAACGTAATTCCATATAACGTTAAACGTTATAACGTAATGCTACATAACGTTATACGTTATATCGTAATGCTACATAACGTTATACATTATAACGTAATAGTATATAACGTTATACGTTATAACGTAATACTATATAACGTTATACGTTATGACGTAATTCCATATAACGTTAAGCGTTATAACGTAATGCTACATAACGTTATTCGTTATATCGTATTACTACATAACGTTATACATTATAACGTATCACCATATAAAGTTATACTTTATAACGCAATGCTACATAACGTTATACGTTATAACATAATACTACATAACGTTATATCTTATATCGTAATACTACATAACGTTATACCTTATAACGTCATGCTACACATCGTTATACGTTATAACGTATTGCCATATAACGTTACACTTCATAACGCAATGCTACATAACGTTATACGTTATAACGTAATACTACATAAGGTTATATCTTATATCGTAATACTACATAACGTTATACGTTATAACGTAACGCTACATAACGTTATATGTTATATCGCAATACTACAGAACGTTATACGTTATGACGCAATGCTACATAACGTTATACGTTATAACGTAATAGTATATAACGTTATACGTTATATCGTAACAGTATATAACGCTATACGTTGTAACGTAATAGTATATAACGTTATACATTATAACGTAATGCTACATAACGTTATATGTTATATCGTAACAGTATATAACGTTATACGTTATAACGTAATTGTGTATAACGTTATACGTTATATCGTAATGCTACATAACGTTATATGTTATATCGTAACAGTATATAACGTTATACGTTATAACGTAATAGTACATAACGTTATACGTTATAACGTAATGCTTCATTACGTTATATGTTTTATCGTATCACTACATAACGTTATACGTTATAGCGCAATACTACATAACGTTATACGTTATAACGTCTTACCATATAACGTTATACGTTATAACGTCTTACCATATAACGTTATACGTTATAACGTAATGCTGCATAACGTTATACCTTACAACGTAATACTATATAACGTTATACGTTATAACGTAATGTTACATAACCTTATATGATATATCGTAATACTACATAACGTTATACGTTATAACGTAGTACAATATAACGTTATACGTTATAT
>NW_025216127.1:0-1502 GCF_014825855.1 Bombus pyrosoma | reverse complement strand
GTCCAGGGTAGTTGCGGTTTTACACATTCTGTCTTAAATATTCAAATCAACGTATCTCCGCTCCTACTGAAGAGATGGTAATAATCCCACGCGCATTAAAGTCCTAATTTACTACCACATACAGAGCACAACATCCGGCCTGCACTATGTCAACTCTGGTCTAGGTCAAATCCAGCGTATTTGCAGTTTTGCATATTGAAGCTTGAATATTCATTTGAACGTATCTTCGCTACTTTTGGTGTTATGTCAATAATTCGATGCGCGTTATACACCTCATATGCTGCCAATACAGAGCACGACATCCGGTTTGCGCTATATCAACTCTGGTCTAGGTGAGGACCAGCGTAGTTTCAGTTTTCCATATTCAAGCATGAATATTCATCTGAACGTATCTCCGCTGCTATCCGAGATATGACTACAATTCTGAGCACGTTATACTCCATATATGCTACCAAATACGTGGTATGACATCCGGTTTGCGCTATGTCAAATCTGGGCAGTGCGAAATCCAGCGCAGTTGCAGCTTTGCATATTCAGGCTTGAGTATTCAATAGAACCTATCGCCGCTGTTATTCGAGGTATGTGTACAATTCTGAGCGCGTTATACTACACATATGCTGCCAAATACGTGGAACGATATCCTGTTTTCTCTACGTCAACTCGGCCCTAGGTCAAGACCAGCGTATATCCACTTTTGCATATTCAATCATGAATATTCATCTGAACATATCTCCGCTGCTATTGGTGATATGGCGACAATACAATGCGCGTTATATTTCACATATCCTGCCAAATACAGAGCACGGCATTCGGTTTGCGCTACGGCAATTCTGGGCAGTGCGAAATCCAGCGCATTTGCAGCTTTGCATATTCAAATGTCAATATTCATCTGAACGTATCTCCCGTGCTATCCGAGATATGTCTTCAACCCTTTGCGCGTTATATTCCATATAAGCTGCGAAATACGTGGAACGGCATCCGGTTTGCGCTATGTCAACTCCGGTCTATGTTGAGACCAGCGTATTTCCTGTTTTGTATATACAAGCTTGTATATTCATCCGAACGTATCTCCGCTGCTATTGGTGATATGCCGATAATTCGATGCGCGTTATACACCACATATGCTGCAAATACAGAGCGCGACATCCGGCTTGAGCTATATCAACTCCGGGCAATGCCAAACCCAGCGCATTTCCAATTTTGTATATACAAGCTTTATATTCATCCCAACATATCTCCGCTGCTATTAGTGATATGTCGTCAATTCTATGCGCGTTATACACCACATACGCCGCCTAATAAGGGGCATGACATCCTGTTTGTCCTTCCTTAACCTTCGGCGCTATCAAATCCAGCGTATTTGCAGCTTTGCATATTAGGGTTTCAATATTCAACTCAACGTATCTCCGCTGCTATAGTTGATATGTTGATAACTCGATGCGAGTTATCCCCCATTATGCTACGAAATGCACGGAGCGAAATCCGAACTGCGCTACACCAAC
>NW_025216126.1:0-1502 GCF_014825855.1 Bombus pyrosoma | reverse complement strand
AATACGTTATATCGTAATAAC
This sequence comes from Bombus pyrosoma, assembly GCF_014825855.1. NCBI lineage: Eukaryota > Metazoa > Arthropoda > Insecta > Hymenoptera > Apidae > Bombus > Bombus pyrosoma. The sequence continues at coordinate 1,481 of NW_025216126.1, read as the reverse complement.
ACATAACGCTATACGTTATAACGTAATGTTATATAACGTTATACGTTATAACGTAATAATACATAAGGTTATACGTCATAAGCTAATAGTGTATAACGTTATACGTTATAATGTAACACTACATAAAGTAATACGATATGTCGTAATACCACATAACGTTATACTTTATAACGTAACACAATATAACGTTATACGTTATATGGTAATGCTATATAACGTTATATGTTATAACGTAATACTATACAATGATATACGTTATAAGCTAATAGTATATAACAGCAAACGTTATAATGTAACACTACACAAAGTAATACGATATGTCGTAATACCACATAACGTTATACGTAATAACGTAATACCATATATCGTTATACGTTATACGCTAATAGTATATAGCGACAAAGGTTATAATGTAATACTATATAACGTAATACGTTATATCGTCATACCACATACCGTTACACCTTATAATGTAATGCAATATAACGTTATACGTTATAACGTAATGCTATATAACGTTATACGTTATAACGTAATGATACATAACGTTATACGTTATATGCTAATAGTATATAACGTTATACGTTATAATGTAATACTACATAACGTAATACGTTATATCGTAATACCACATAACGTTATAAATTATAACGTAATGCTATATAACGTTATACGTTATAACGTAATGCTACATAACGTTATACGTTATAAGCAAATAGTATATAACGTTATACGTTATAATGTAATACTACATAACGTAATACGTTATAATGTAATACTACATAACGTAATACGTTATATCGTAATACCACATAACGTAATACGTTATATCGTAATACCACATAACGTAATACGTTATAATGTAATACTATATAACGTTATACGTTATTACAATATACTAAATAATGTTATACGTTATTACATGATACTACATCACGTTATACGCTATAACGTAACACGATATAACGTTATACGTTTTATGGTAACGCTATATAACGTTATAAGTTATAACGTAATACTATATAATGTTATACGTTATAAGCTAATAGTATATAACGTTATACGTTATAATGTAACACTACATAAAGTAATACGATATGTCGTAATACCACATAACGTTATACGTTATAACGTAATGCTATATAACGTTATACGCTATAACGTAATACTACATAACGTTATACGTTATAAGCTAATAGTATATAACGTTATACGCTATAATGTAATACTACATAACGTAATACGTTATATCGTAATACCACATAGCGTTATACGTTATAATGTAATGCTATATAACGTTATACGTTATAACGTAATGCTACATAACGTTATACGTTATATGCTAATAGTATATAACGTTATACGTTATAATGTAATACTACATAACGTAATACGTTATATCGTAATACCACATAACGTTATACGTTATAACGTAATGCTATATAACGTTATACGCTATAACGTAATACTACATAACGTTA
>NW_025216125.1:0-1502 GCF_014825855.1 Bombus pyrosoma | reverse complement strand
TGACGTTATACGTTATATTCTAATACTACATTACGTTATACGTTATATCGAAAAACCACATAGCGTTATACGTTATAACATAATACGATATAACGTTATGCGTTATATCGTATTGATATATGACGTTATACGTTTTATCGTAATACTATATAACGTTATACGTCATATCGTAACACCACATATCGTTATACGATATATCATATTGCTATATGACGTTATACGTTATATCGTAATACCACATAACGTTATACGTTATTACGTAACACTATGTAACGTTATACGTTATAACGTAATAATATGTAACGTTATACATCATATCGTATTGATATGTGACGTTATACGTTATATTCTAATACTACATTACGTTATACGTCATATCGTAACACCACATAACGTTATACGTTATATCGTATTGCTATATAACGTTATACGTTATATCCTAATACTACATTACGTTATACGTCATATCGTGATACCACATAACGTTATACGTTATATCGTATTGCTATATGACGTTATACGTCATATCGTAACACCACATAACGTTATACGTTATAACGTAATACTATGTAACGTTATACGTCATATCGTAACACCACATAGTGTTATACGTTATATCGTATTGCTATATGACGTTATATGTCATATCGTAACACCACATAACGTTATACGTTATATCGTTGTACCACATTACGTTGTACGTTATATCCTAATACTACATTACGTTATACGTCATATCGTAACACCACATAACGTTATACGATATATCGTATTGCTATATGACGAAATACGTTATATCCTAATACTACATTACGTTATACGTCATATCGTAATACCACATAACGTTATACGTTATAACGTAAAACTATATAACTTTATACGTCATATCGCAAAACCACATAACGTTATACGTTATATGGTAGTACCACATAACGATATACGTTACATCGTAACACTATATAACGTTATACGTCATATCGAAACACCACACAGCGTTATACGTTATAACATAATACGATATAACATTATACGTCATATAGTATTGATATATGACGTTATACGTTTTATCGTAATACTATGTAACGTTATACGTCACATCGTAACACCACATAACGTTATACGTTATAACGTAATACTATATAACATTATACGTCATATCGTAACACCACATAACGTTATACATTATATCGTATTGCTATATGACGTTATACGTTTTATTGTAATACTGCATTACGTTATACGTCATATCGTAACACCACATAACGTTATACGTTATATCGTATTGCTATATGACGTTATACGTTATATCCTAATACCACATTACGTTATACGTCATATCGTAATACCACATAACGTTATACGTTATATCGTATTGCTATATGACGTTATACGTCATATCGTAACACCACATAACGTTATACGTTATATCGTATTGCTATATGACGTTATATGTTATATCGTAATACCACATAACGTTATATGTTATAACGTAATACCATGTA
>NW_025216124.1:0-1502 GCF_014825855.1 Bombus pyrosoma | reverse complement strand
ACTACGTATCGTTATACGTTATATCGTAATACCATATAACGTTATACGTTATATCGCAATACTACATACCGTTGTACGTTATATCGTAATACCATATAATGTTATACGTTACAAAGTAATACTACATAACGTTATACGTTATATCGTAAAACTACATAACGTTATACGTTATATCGTAATGCTACATAACGTTATACGTCATATCGTAAGACAACATATCGTTATACGTTATATCGTAATACCATATAACGTAATACGTTATAACGTAGTACTACATATCGTTATACGTTATATCGTAGTACCATATAACGTTATACGTTATATCGTAATATCATATACGTAATACGTTATAACGTAATTCTACATAACGTCGTACGTTATATCGTAATGCTACATAACGTTATACGTTATATCGTAATACTACATACCGTTGTACGTTATATCGTAATACCATATAATGTTATACGTTATATCGTAATACTACATACCGTTGTACGTTATATCGTAATACCATATAATGTTATACGTTACAAAGTAATACTACATAACGTTATACGTTATATCGTAATACTACATACCGTTGTACGTTATATCGTAATACCATATAATGTTATACGTTACAAAGTAATACTACATAACGTTATACGTTATATCGTAATGCTACATAACGTTATACGTTATATCGTAATACTACATACCGTTATACGTTATATCATATTACCTTATAAGGATATACGTTATATCGTAATCCTACATAACGTTATACGTTGTAACGTATTACTACATATCGTTATACGCTATATCGTCATACCATATAACGTTATACGTTATAACGTAATACTACATAACGTTATACGTAATATCGTAATGATACATAATGTTATACGTTATATCGTAATACTACGTATCGTTGTACGTTATATAGTAATACCATATAATGTTATACGTTACAAAGTAATACTACATAACGTTATACGTTATATCGTTATACTACATAACGTTATACGTTATATCGTTATGCTACATAACGTTATACGTTATATCGTTATGCTACATAACGTTATACGTTATATCGTAGTACCCTATAACGTTATACGGTATATCGTAATTCTATATAACGTTAAACGTTATAACGTAACACTACACATCGTTATACGTTATGTCGTAGTAAAATATAACGTTATACGTTATATCGTAATGCTACATAATGTTATACGTTGTATCGTAATACTACGTATCGTTATACGTTATATCGTAATACCATATTGCGTTATACGTTATATCGTAATACTACATACCGTTTTACGTTATATCGTAATACCATATAATGTTATACGTTACAAAGTAATACTACATAACGTTATACGTTATATCGTAATGCTACATAACGTTATACGTTATATCGTAATACTACATATCGTTATACGTTATATCATATTACCTTATAAGGATATACGTTATATCGTAATCCTACATAACGTTATACGTTGTAACGTATTACT
>NW_025216123.1:0-1502 GCF_014825855.1 Bombus pyrosoma | reverse complement strand
AGTATTACGTTATAACGTATAACGTTATATAGTATTACTTCATAACGTATAACGTTATGTAGCATTATGATATAACGTATAACGTTATATAGCCTTACGATATAACGTATAACGATATGTAGCATCACGATATAACGTACAACGTTATATAGCATTACGTTATAACGTATAACGTTATATAGTATTACTTCATAACGTACAACGTTATGTAGCATTACGTTATAACGTATAACGTTATATAGTATTACGTTATAACGTATAACGATATGTAGCATCACGATATATTGTATAGCGTTATATAGCATTACGTTATAACGTATAACGTTATATAGTATTACTTCATAACGTATAACGTTATGTAGCATTATGATATAACGTATAACGTTATATAGTATTACGTTATAACGTATGACGATATGTAGCATCACGATATAACGTATAACGATATGTAGCATCACTATATAACGTATAACGTTATATAGAATTAAGATATAACGTACAACGTTCTATAGTATTTCGTTATAACGTATAACGTTATATTGTGTTACGTTATAACGTATAACGTTCTATAGTATTACGTTATATCGTATAACGTTATGTAGCATTACGTCATAACGTATAACCTTATATAGTATTACGTTATAACGTATAACGTTATATAGTATTACTTCATAATGTTTAACGTTATGTAGCATTATGATTAAACGTATAACGTTATTTAGCCTTACGATATAACGTATAACGTTATGTAGCATTATGATATAACGTATAACGTTATATAGCCTTACGATATAACGTATAACGATATGCAGCATCACGATATAACGTATAACGTTATATAGCATTACGTTATAACGAATAACGTTATATAGTATTACTTCATAACGTATAACGTTATATAGCATTACGTTATAACGTATAACGTTATATAGTATTACGTTATAACGTATAACGTTATATAGTATTACTTCATAACGTATAACGTTATGTAGCATTATGATATAACGTATAACGTTATTTAGCCTTACGATATAACGTATAACGATATGCAGCATCACGATATAACGTATAACGTTATATAGCATTACGTTATAACGTATAACGTTATATAGTATTACTTCATAACGTATAACGTTATATAGCCTTACGATATAACGTATAACGATATGCAGCATCACGGTATAACGTATAACGTTATATAGCATTACGTTATAACGTATAACGTTATATAGTATTACTTCGTAACGTATAACGTTATATAGCATTACGTTATAACGTATAACGTTATATAGTATTACGTTATAACGTATAACGTTATATAGTATTACTTCATAACGTATAACGTTATGTAGCATTATGATATAACGTATAACGTTATATAGCCTTACGATATAACGTATAACGATATGCAGCATCACGATATAACGTATAACGTTATATAGCATTACGTTATAACGTATAACGTTATATAGTATTACTTCATAACGTATAACGTTATATAG
>NW_025216122.1:0-2927 GCF_014825855.1 Bombus pyrosoma | reverse complement strand
GTAATGCTACATAACGTTATATGTTATACCGTAATGCTACATAACGTTATACGTTATAACGTAATGCTATATAACGTTATACGTTACAACGTTATACTATATAACGTTATACGTTATACCGTAATGCTACATAACGTTATACGTTATAACGTAATGCTATATAACGTTATACGCTATAACGTAATGCTATATAACGTTATATGTTATACCGCAATGCTACATAACGTTATACGTTATAACGTAATGCCATATAACTATATAAGTTATAACATAATGCTACATAACGTTATACGTTATAACGTAATACTATATAACGTTATACGTTATAGCGTATTGCTATATAACGTTATACGTCATAACGCAATGCTATATAACGTTATACGTTATATCATAATACTACATAACGTTATACGTTATATCATAGTGCTACATAACGTTATATGTTATACCGCAATGCTACATAACGTTATACGTTATAACGTAATGCCATATAACGATATAAGTTATAACATAATGCTACATATCGTTATACGTTATACCGTAATGCTACATAACGTTATACGTTATAACGTATGCTATATGACGTTATACGTTATAACGTAATGCTGTATAACGATATATGTTATACCGTAATGCTACATAACGTTATACGTTATAACGTAATGCCATATAGCGATATAAGTTATAACATAATGCTACATAACGTTATACGTTATACCGTAATGCTACATAACGTTATACGTTATAACGTAATACTATATAACGTTATACGTTATAACGTAATGCTATATAACGATATGCGTTACAACTCAATTATACATAACGTTATACGTTACAACGCAATAATACATAACGTTATACGCTATAACGTAACTATATATAACATTATACGTCATAACGCAATGCTATATAACGTTATACGTTATAACGTAATACTACATAACGTTATACGTTATATCGTAATGCTACATAACGTTATACGTTATACCGTAATGCTACATAACGTTATACATTATAACGTAATACTACATAACGTTATACGACATAACGTAACACTATATAACGATGTAAGTCATAACGTAATGCTATATAACGTTATATGTTATACCGTAATGCTACATAACGTTATACGTTATAACGTAATGCTATATAACGTTATACGTTAAAACGTAATGCCATATAAAGTTATACGACATAACGCAATGCTGTATATCTTTATACGTTATAACGTAATACTACATAACGTTATACGTTATATCGTAATGCTACATAACGTTATACGTTATACCGTAATGCTACATATCCTTATACGTTAAAAAGTAATACTACATAACGTTATACGTTATATCGTAATGCTACATAACGTTATACGTTATAACGTAATACTATATAACGTTATACGTTATAACGTAATACTATATAACGTTATACGTTATAACGTAATGCTATAAAACGTTATACGTTATACCATAGTGCTACATAACGGTATGTGTTATTCCGTAATGCTACATAACGTTATACGTTATATCATAATGCTACATAACGTTATACGTTATAACGTAATGCTATATAACGTTATACGTTCTATCATAATGCTACATAACGTTATACGTTATACCGTAATGCTACATAACGTTATACGTTATAACGTAATGCTATATAACGATATGCGTTACAATGCAATTATACATAACATTATACGTTACAGCGCAATAATACATAACGTTATACGCTATAACGTAACTCTATATAACGTTATCCGTCATAACGCAATGCTATATAACGTTACACGTTATAACGAAATACTACATAACGTTATACGTTATATCGTAATGCTATATAACGTTATACGTTATAACGTAATGCTATATAACGTTGTACGTTATAGCGTAATGCTATATAACGTTATACATCATAACGCAATGCTATATAACGTTATACGTTATATCATAATGCTACATAACGTTATACGTTATAACGTAATACTATATAACGTTATACGTTATAACGTAATGCTATTTAACGTTATACGTTATAACGTAATACTATATAACGTTATACGTTATAACGTAATGCTATATAACGTTATCCGTCATAACGCAATGCTATATAACGTTATACGTTATATCGTAGTGCTACATAACGTTATATGTTATACCGTAATGCTACATAACGTTATACGTTATAACGTAATGCTATATAACGTTATACGTTACAACGTTATACTATATAACGTTATACGTTATACCGTAATGCTACATAACGTTATACGTTATAACGTAATGCTATATAACGTTATACGTTATAACGTAATGCTATATAGCGTTATACGTTATAGCGTAATGCTATATAACGTTATACGTCATAACGTAATGCTATTTAACGTTATACGTTATAACGTAATACTATATAACGTTATACGTTATAACGTAATGCTATATAACGTTATCCGTCATAACGCAATGCTATATAACGTTATACGTTATACCGTAACGCTACATAACGTGATACGTAATAACGTAATGCTATATAACGTTATACGTTATAACGTAATGCTATATAACGTTATACGTTATGGCGTAATGCTATATAACGTTATACGTCATAACGCAATGCTATATAACGTTATACGTTATATCATAATGCTACCTAACGTTATACATTATAACGTAATACTATATAACGTTATACGTTATAGCGTATTGCTATATAACGTTATACGTCATAACGCAATGCTATATAACGTTATACGTTATATTATAATGCTACATAACGTTATACGTTATATCATAGTGCTACATAACGTTATATGTTATACCGCAATGCTACATAACGTTATACGTTATAACGTAATGCCATATAACGATATAAGTTATAACATAATGCTACATAACGTTATACGTTATACCGTAATGCTACATAACGTT
>NW_025216121.1:0-1503 GCF_014825855.1 Bombus pyrosoma | reverse complement strand
ATGTGGCATTACGGTATAACGTATAACGTTATGTAGCATTACGGTATAACGTATAACGTTATGTAGCATTACGGTATAACGTATAACGTTATGTAGCATTATGATATAACGTATAACGCTATATAGCATTACGGTATAAAGTAAAACGTTATATAGTATTACGTTATAACGCATAACGTTATGTAGCATTACGGTATAAGGTATAACGTTATATAGTATTACGTTATAGCGTATAACGTTATGTAGTATTACGTTATAACGTATAACGTTATATAGTATTTTGTTATAACGTACAACGTTATGTAGCATTACGGTATAACGTATAACGTTATGTAGCATTACGGTATAACGTATAACGTTATGTAGCATTACGGTATAACGTATAACGTTATGTAGCATTATGATATAACGTATAACGTTATATAACATTACGGTATATAGTAAAACGTTATAAAGTATTACGTTATAATGTATAGCGTTATGTAGCATTACGGTATAACGCATAACGTTATGTAGCATTAGGGTATAACGTATAACGTTATGTAGTATTACGTTATAACGTATAACGTTATGTAGCATTACGTTATAACTTATAACGTTGTGTAGTATTACGTTATAACGTATAACGTTATGTAGCATAACGGTATAACGTATAACGTTGTGAAGCAGTACGATATTACGTATAACGTTATGTACGATTACGGTATAACGTATAACGTTATGTAGCATTACAAGATAACGTATAACGTTATGTAGCATTACGTTTTAACGTATAACGTTTTGTAGCACTATTATATAACGTATAACGTTATATAGCATTGCGTTATGATGTATAACGTTATATAGTGTTACATTACAGCGTATTACGTTATGTAGTATTACTTTATAACGTATACCGTTATGTAGCATTATGATATAACGTATAACGTTATATAGCATTACGGTATAACGTATAACGTTATATAGTATTACGTTATAACGTATAACGTTATGTAGTATTACGTTATAACGTATAACGTAATATAGTATTGCGTTATGACGTATAACGTTATATAGTGTTACGTTATAGCGTATAACGTTATGTAGTATTACGTTATAACGTATAACGTAATATAGTATTACGTTATAACGTATAACGTTATGTGGCATTACGGTATAACGTATAACGTTATGTAGCATTACGTTTTAACGTATAACGTTTTGTAGCACTATTATATAACGTATAACGTTATATAGCATTGCGTTATGATGTATAACGTTATATAGTGTTACATTACAGCGTATTACGTTATGTAGTATTACTTTATAACGTATAACGTTATGTAGTATTACGTTATAACGTATAACGTTATATAGCATTGCGTTATGACGTATAACCTTATATAGCATTACGTTTTAACGTATAACGTTATGTAGCACTATGATATAACGTATAACGTTATATAGCATTGCGTTATGACGTATAACGTTATATAGTGTTACGTTATAGCGTATAACGTTATG
>NW_025216120.1:0-1503 GCF_014825855.1 Bombus pyrosoma | reverse complement strand
ATATAGTGTTACGTTATGTCGTATAACGTTATGTAGTATTACGTTATATCGTATAACGTTATGTAGCATTACGGTATAACGTATAACGTTATGTAGCATTACGATATAACGTATAACGTTATGTAGTATTACGTTATAACGTATAACGTTATATAGCATTGCGTTATGACGTATAACGTTATATAGAGTTACGTTATAGTGTACAACGTTATATAGCATTACGTTATAACGTATAACGTTATATAGCATTACGTCATAACGTACAACGTTATATAGCATTACGTTATAACGTATAACGTTATATAGTATTACGTTATATCGCATAACGTTATATAGCATTACGTTATAACGTATAACGTTATATTGCATTACGTTATAACGTATAACGTTATATAGCATTACGTTATAACGTATAACGTTATGTAGCATTCCGGTATAACGTATAACGTTATATAGCATTACGTTATGACTTACATCGTTATATAGTGTTACGTTATGTGGTATAACGTTATGTAGTATTACGTTATATCGTATAACGTTATGTAGCATTACGGTATAACGTATAACGTTATGTAGCATTACGATATAACGTATAACGTTATGTAGTATTACGTTATAACGTATAACGTTATATAGCATTGCGTTATGACGTGTAACGTTATATAGAGTTACGTTATAGCGTATAACGTTATGTATTATTGCGCTGTAACGTATAATGTTATATAGCATTACGTTATAACGTATAACGTTATATAGTATTACGTTATAACGTATAACGTTATATAGCATTACATTATAACGTATAACGTTATGTAGCATTACGGTATAACGTATAACGTTATGTAGCACTATGATATAACGTATAACGTTATATAGCATTACGTTATAACGTATAACGTTATATAGTATTACGTTATATCGTATAACGTTATGTAGCATTACGTTATTACGTATAACGTTATATAGTATTACGTTATAACGTATAACGTTAAATAGCAATACGTTATAACGTATAGCGTTATATAGTATTACGTTATAACGTATATCGTTATGTAGCATTATGATATAACGTATAACGTTATATAGCATTGCGTTATGACGCATAACGTTATATAGTATTACGTTATAACGTATAACGTTATATAGCATTACGTTATAACGTATAACGTTATATAGCATTACGTTATAACGTATAACGTTATATAGCATTACGTTATAACATACAACGTTATATAGCATTACGTTATAACGTATAACGTTATATAGTATTACGTTATATCGTATAACGTTATATAGCATTACGCTATAACGTATAACGTTATATTGCATTACGTTATAACGTATAACGTTATATAGCATTACGTTATAACGTATAACGTTATGTAGCATTCCGGTATAACGTATAACGTTATATAGCATTACGTTATGACTTACATCGTTATATAGTGTTACGTTATGTCGTATAACGTTATGTAGTATTACGTTATATCGTATAACGTTATG
>NW_025216119.1:0-1504 GCF_014825855.1 Bombus pyrosoma | reverse complement strand
TACGTTATAACGTAATGCTACATAACGTTATACGTTATACCGTAATACTACATAACGTTATACGTCATAAAGTATTACCATATAACGTTATACGTTATATCGTAATGCTACATAACGTTATACGTTATAACGTTATGCTATATAACGTTATACGCTATACCGTAATGCTACATAACGTTATACGTTATACCGTAATGTTACATAACGTTATACGTTACATCGCTATACTATATATCGTTATACGTTATAACGTAATGCTACATAACGTTATACGTTATACCGTAATGTTACATAACGTTATACGTTACATCGTTATACTATATATCGTTATACGTTATAACGTAATGCTATATAACGTTATACGTAATACCGTAATACTACATAACGCTATACGTCATAACGTATCACCATATAACGTCATACGTTATTTCGTAATGCTACATAACGTTATACTTTATAACGTTATGCTATATATCGTTATACGTTATACCGTAATGCTACATAACGTTATACGTTACATCGTAATACTATATAACGTTATACGTTATAACGTAATGCTGCATAACGTTATACGTTATAACGTAATGCTACGTAACGTTATACGTTATACCGTAATACTACATAACGTTATGCGTCATAACGTATTACCATATAACGTTATACGTTTCATCGTAATACTACATAACGATATACGTTATAACGTAATGGTACATAACGTTATACGTTATATCGTAATACTACATGTCGTTATACTTTATAACGTATTACCATATATCGGTATACGTTATAACGTAACGCTACATAACGTTATACGTTATAACGTAATGCTGCATAACGTTATACGTTATACCGTAATGTTACATAACGTTATACGTTACATCGTTATACTATATATCGTTATACGTTATACCGTAATGCTACATAACGTTATACGTTACATCGTAATACTATATAACGTTATACGTTATAACGTAATGCTACATAACGTTATACGTTATACCGTAATACTACATAACGTTATACGTCATAACGTATTACCATATAACGTTATACGTTATTTCGTAATGCTACATAACGTTATACGTTATTTCGTAATGCTACATAACGTTATACGTTATAACGTTATGCTATATATCGTTATACGTTATACCGTAATACTACATAACGTTATACGTTGCATCGTAATACTATATAACGTTATACGGTATACCGTAATACTACATAACGTTATTCGTCATAACGTATTAAAATATAACGTTATACGTTGTAACGTAAGGCTATATAACGTTATATGTTTTACCGCATTGCTACATAACGTTATACGTTATATCGTAATGCTACATAACGTTATACGTTATACCGTAATACTACACAACGTTATACGTCATAACGTATTACCATATAACGTTATACGTTATAACGTAATACAATATAACGTTATACGTTATATCGTAATGCTACATAACGTATTACGTTATACCGTAATGCTACATAACGTTATATG
>NW_025216118.1:0-1504 GCF_014825855.1 Bombus pyrosoma | reverse complement strand
CGCTATACGTTATATCGATATACTACATAACGTTATACGTTATATCGTAATACTACATAACGTTGTACGTTATAACGTAATATTATATAACGTTATACGTTATAACGTAATACTACATAACGTTAGACGTTATAGCGTAATACAATATAACGCTATACGTTATATCGTAACAGTATGTAACGTTATACGTTATAGCGTAATACTACATAACGTTATACGTTATAACGTAACAGTATATAACGTTATACGTTATCACGTAATGCTACATTACGTTATATGTTATATCGTAATTCTACATAACGTTATACGTTATAACGTAATGCTACATTACTTTATTTGTTATATCGTAATACTACATAACGTTATACGTTATAGCGTTATACAATATAACGTTATACGTTATAACGTAATAGTATATAACGTTATACGTTATAACGTAATACTATATAACGTTATACGTTATAACGTATTTCTATACAACGTTATACGTTATAAGGTAATACTATATAACGTTATACGTTATAACGTATTTCTATACAACGTTATACGTTATAACGTAATACTACATCACGTTACACGTTATAACGTAATGCTACGTAACGTTATACGCTATATCGTAAAACTCTACAACGTTATACGTTATAACGTAATGCTACATAACGTTATATGTTATAACGTGAAACTACACAATGTCATACGTTATAACATCATTCCATATAACGTTATACGTTATAACGTAGTAGTATATAACGTTATACGTTATAACGTTATACAATATAACGTTATACGTTATAGCGTAATACAATATAACGTTATACGTTATAGCGTAATGCTACATAACGTTATATGTTATATCGTAATACTACATAACGTTATACGTTATATCGTAACAGTATATAACGTTATACTTTATAACGTAATACTATATAACGTTATACGTTATAACGTAATGCTACATAACGTTATACGCTATATCGTAAAACTCTACAACGTTATACGTTATAACGTAATACTACATAACGTTATACGTTATAGCGTAATACAATATAACGTTACACGTTATATCGTAACAGTATATAACGTTATACGTTATAACGTATTACCATATGTCGTTACGCGTTATATTGTAACAGTATATAACGTTATGCGTTATATCGTAACGGTATATAACGTTATTCTTTATAACGTAATACTATATAACGTTAAACGTTGTATCGTAATACTACATAACGTTATATGTTATAACGTGATACTACATAACGTTAGACGTTATAGCGTAACACAATATAACGTTATACGTTATAGCGTAATACTATATAACGTTATACGTTATAACGTAATGCTACATAACGTTATACGTTATAACGTAAAAGTACATAACGTTATACCTTATATCGTAATACTACATAACGTTATACGTTATATCGTAACAGTATATAACGTTATACCTTATAACGTTATATTACATAACGTTATACGTTATTACATAATGCTACATAACTTT
>NW_025216117.1:0-1504 GCF_014825855.1 Bombus pyrosoma | reverse complement strand
TAACGTATATCGTTATATGAAAGATACGTTATAACGTGAAATGTTATGTAGTATTACGTTATAACGTATAACATTATGTATTATTACGTTATAACGAACACCGTTCAGTAGTATTACGTTATAACGTCTAACGTTATGTATTATTACGTTATAACGTACATCGTTATATGGTAATACGTTGTAACGTATATCGTTATGTGAAAGATACGTTATAACGTGAAATGTAACGTAGTATTACGTTAAAACGTATAACATTATGTATTATTACGTTATAACGTATATCGTTATATAGTAATGCGTGATAACGAATAACGTTATGTAGTATTACGTTACATCGTATAACATTATGTAGTATTACGTTATAACGTATATCGTTATGTAGTATTACGTTATATCGTATAACGTTATGTAGTATTACGTTATAACGTAGATCGTTATATGGTAATACGTTATAACGTATAACGTTCAGTAGTATTACGTTATAACGTATAACGTTATGTAGCATTACGTTATAACGTATAACGTGATATAGTATTGCGTTACAACTTATATCCTTATATAGTAATACGTTATAACGTTTATCGTCATATGAAAGATACGTCATAACGTGAAATGTTATGTAGTATCACGTTACATAGTATAACGTTATGTAGTATTTCATTATAAGGTATAACATTATGTATTATTACGTTATAACGTATAGCGTTATGTAGTACTAAGTTATATAGTATTGCTTTATAACGTATAACGTTATATAGTAATACGACATATAGTAATACGCTATAACGTACATCTTTATATGGTAATACGTTATAACGTATAACGTTCAGTAGTAGTTCGTTACAACGTACATCGTTATATAGTAGTACGTTATGATGTATAACGTTCAGTAGTATTTCGTTATAACGTATAACATTATGTACTATTACGTTATAACGTATATCGTTTTATGGTAATACGTTATAACGTATAACACTATGTAATATTACCTTATAACGTATATCGTTATATGGTAATACGTTATAACGTATAACACTATGTAATATTACCTTATAACGTATATCGTTATTTGGAAATACGTTATAACGTATATCGTTATGTAGTAGTACGTTATGAAGTATAACGTTCAGTAGTATTTCGTTATAACGTATAACATTATTTATTATTACGTTATAACGTATACCGTTTAATGGCAATACGTTATAACGTATAACACTATGTAATATTACCTTATAACGTATATCGTTATTTGGTAATGCGTTATAACGTATATCGTTTTATGGTAATACGTTATAACGTATAACGTTATATAGCATTTCGTTATAACGTATATCGTTATATAGTAATACGTTATAACGAACAACGTTATGTAGTATTACGTTACATCGTACAACGTTATGTAGTATTTCATTAAAATGTATAACATTATGTATTATTACGTTATAACGTATATCGTTATATAGTAGTACGTTATAACGAACAACGTTCAGTAGTATTACGTTAT
>NW_025216116.1:0-1505 GCF_014825855.1 Bombus pyrosoma | reverse complement strand
CGTGAACATAAGGTGGACATGGTTCTACGAAAATTCCCTTTTCCCTAATTAGTTTGTACATGTCTTTGTTCATGTATTCTTTTCCGTTATCGCATCTTAGTCTCTTTATCTTTTTGCCGGTAAGATTCTCAACTTTGTTTATATAATCAAGGAAGCAATCGTAAACTTCACCTTTTGATTTCAAAGTATAAATCAATGTTCACTTACTGTAGTCGTCTATAAATGTTAAGAAATATTTAGATCCATCAAACCCGGTATTTCTATGAGGTCCATTTAAATCGGTATGTACTAATTCTAAAATCTCGCGTGCTCTACTACGGTTATTTTGAAAGGTTAAATTGTGCATTTTATTTTGGATACATGTACCACATTTTAATTGTACTTCAAATTTTTCTGGCATTCCCTCAACTAATTTTTTCTTACACATTGTATCTAAATAATTAAAGTTTACATGCCCTAAGGCCCTGTGAAATTTTTCCTTATTCGTCATCTCTTATACATTTCTTGCGTGAGATTCTTGCCTTTCAATGTAACTATTTATTTTATATAAACCGTGATCTTTGAATGCTATCCCTATCAACTTTCTGTATTTGTTATATATCTTTGAAGTATTTCCTGCTGAGACTATCATATTTTCATTGGTTACTCTCGCATAGCTAATCAAGTTATTGTCCATTTCTTTCACGTAAAATACATTAGACATTGTGATTTTAATCCTTCTTTTGTTTACTTCAAAATAAGTTAAAATTTTTCCTACTTTTGTTCCTTTCAGAATTCTACCGTCTCCTACTTTTACATTTGTCAGATTTTTTAAATGTTCGTACTCAACAAAATAAGAGTCATCATTTACAATGTGATCAGAACATCCACTATCCAATATCCAATCTATCTTTCGCGTATCGCTAGTATATACCGTGATGTCGTTCTTACTAATCTCGCTCCCTACTCGCGTTAGGAAGGATCCAATTTCTTGGTCGTCGTAGCCCTCGTTGTGTGAGTAATTTGCGTCGTGTTGACTTGCCCCGTTGTAGCGTTGTTGCCAACCTCTGCTTCGTCCTCGTTGGCTAGGTCCTCGTTGGCCGTATCCTCGTCCTCTTTGGCCAAAACTTCGTCCGCCGCGACCCCTATTCTGCTGCGGCTGGTACGCACCTCCTTGCCATTGCACTCCTCCATTGTTTCCGCCATTTTTTCCGCCTCTGCACGTGTTTGTACAATTTCTTACCATGTGGCCGTACTTTCCACAGCCATGGCACTTTATGTCCCTTTTTTCAACTTTGAATGCACTTGACCTTTTTCTATCACTTTTCCTATCGCTACGCGTTTCCCACATCGTAATTTTATTTTTTAAGAATTCGCAAGTTCGATCACTTTCTTTCAATGAGTCGAGTAAGTCACCAATGTAGCTCAATGATTCTGGTAGTGTTTTGATCATGTAATCAAGTTTTTCACGTTCACTCACGTTTGCACCAGCACTCTTTAATTCGTTTATTGTTTTTTCAAATTCC